>NW_021146833.1:0-12419 GCF_002837175.3 Physeter macrocephalus
CGTGCACGTGGGTTAGGAGCCTGCGCTCTTGACACGGTGCCTGGCGTGGCTCTGACGTCACTCACTTAACCCTGACAACGACACGCGGGGCTAGGGTCAATGGCCATTCTTGTTGTTACTGTTGAGGAAACTGAGGGGTAGAGGGGTGAAGTGACTTACCTAAGGTCACCCCGGTACTACGTGGCAGAGCTGGCATGTGGAACTAGGCAGCCTGGCCGCCAGGCTGTTATGCTGCACTCCTATAACAGCAGTGCCCACCACGCATGCTCCAGAGGGAAAATCTGGGGATGTGACTGCACGTGCCCGCTCTCATTTCTTTTGACAGCAGCATCCTATCTTCTCTGCAAAGAATGTCCACCCCGCAAATGTCTATGATGGGGCCAACCCTCCTCCCTCAAGCCCAGAGAAGATGCATGCAACTCAGCCTAGCCAGGCAGAGTACCACCTCCTGCTTGCCATAGTAGTTGGTCGTGGGACAACAGCACGACTGACACCAGGATTTTGTCTGCGACTACGTACACAGGATTGGCTCTTTCTGATGCAGGATACAAGCTTGGAGTGTCTGGGGGCCCTCCTGCCACCAAGAAGGAAGAGATTGTCTAAGAATACAAGGTGACATCAAGGTCGTTGAGGCAAGAGACACATTCTTTTTTTTTTTTTTTTTTTTTTTTTTTTTTTTTTTTTGTGGTACGCGGGCCTCTCACTGTTGTGGCCTCTCCCGTTGCGGAGCACAGGCTCCGGACGCGCAGGCTCAGCGGCCATGGCTCACGGGCCCAGCCGCTCCGCAGCATGTGGGATCTTCCCGGACCGGGGCACGAACTCGTGTCCCCTGCATCCACAGGCGGACTCCCAACCACTGCGCCACCAGGGAAGCCCAAGAGACACATTCTTGATGACATGGCTGGAGCACCTAGATCCAGCCAAGCCTGAAGGCAATCACAGCCTCAGAACTTTTCAGATATTTCGGCCAATAATGTCCCTTTTTCTGCCTGAGCAAATTTGAGCTGGGTTGCTGTTACCCAGAACCCAGATACAGGATGAGTGAGCAAGTCAGAAGAGCTAATACATACACAGGGTCAGCCACAGAGTAAACAATCAGAACTGTGGTGACTGTGTTTGCTGATGCTCTTCTGTCACAAGTTGGATCAAAGTAGCTCCCTCCAAAACCCTGTGATAGAATAACAAACATCTATTTAACTATTCTGTGTATGGATCCCTCCTCATAGGGGGATAAATAGTCTCCCTTCCGGACTGTTCAATGGGGAGAAGAAGGAGATTTCTCCAGCACCAACCATATCAGGCACGGTATAGGCCTTGATGCTTATTATGACTGTAGCCCACAACAGCCCTGCAAAAGGGAGGAATCAGCCTGGGCAGGGGAGTGACTTGCCCAAGGTCAGAGTCAAGTCCATGGGACTCTAAACCCAGGCTGTTTCTGGGCCACCACCAGCCCCCTCTGCACACAGTCTTTTCTCTATTGCTGAATTCATCTCAGGCGTTCTCTCCCCAGCACCCACCCCCTCTCATTCAGTGGGAGGGCGATTGAGATTCCCAGCACACAGACAGCAACTACAAACCGGTGAATAGCATTACTTTCCTATGCGATGCCATCTGCCCACTTTAAATACCTGGGTAAAATGTTTGCTCTGGACTTATTAAGCTACGAGATGAGTTGGGATGACACACGGAATGAGGTGGGGAAAGAGGGAAAATTCTGGTATTTCAGCAGAGCAGTTAGAATCTGGATTTCTGGGTCTGACTGAACAACTCAAAAGATTTAAAAATACCACACTGCAAACGCCACGGGCAAGTGCTCTAAGAAATGGTGGCTTTGGCAGGCTGATCTCAACACATCCCAGGCCTTGACATCCCATGAGTGCACTTGGAAGAGTCAACCTTCTGTAGGAAGGCTTTCCCTGAAGGGAATCGCCAATATCTCAAACTACAGACAGCCCTGATAGGGAACAACTTTAGTAAATGCAACATATTAAAAATGTCAGGTCAGGTCCACCAATGGTCTGTCCAACTCAGAAGTCTGATGACAGTGGCCTCAAGGGAAAGTTCCTCAGACCATATGGTGGTTACTCTCTGTGTCCTTGATCTCCAACCATTTGGGCATATACTAAACATTCCATGATTTTCCTTACACTGTGCTAGAACAACCATCGTTTATGGATGCACTGAAATGCTTTCTGAGGATTTACTGTTTCCATCATCTTCATCTTCCGAGTAATAATAATCATGATGAGTAGTGGAATAAAAATAACTGCTTTATGTGGATGCTGACCACGTGTCTGTTCATTTGTAACATGTACCGCGTCTATGAAGTACACAGCTTCATCTTCATTTTATCGATGAGGAAACTGAGGCTCAGAGAGGTCAGTTAATTTGTCAAGGTCACACAGCTATTAAACAGTGAGTGGAGCCAGGACACGAACTGAAGTCTCTTTTAAATGCACAGCTTTTCCTTGTAAGCCCTGTGGCATGTGCTTACCACCTGCTGAGTAAAGCAGGTCTCCTTTTACTTGTTTTAAGTCTGTTTCTTTGAGGGTTTAGGAGTCCTTTCTAATTCTGTATCATAGGATCTAAGGACGGCACGGGTCCTACATGATAGAAGAGACTTCAAGAATTTCCTTCCTGACTTCCCTCTGGTGACAATGGATTTGTAACACACAGGTGCTCTCCAAAGAGAGAAGGAAAAAAAAAAAAAAAAACCACTTGGAAAAGCAGGATAAATTACTCAAAAAAGGTTCTCCCTGCCCCCATCCTATTCATGCCCCCCCATTTTAAAATTATATTGCAGCTCTCCAGTGCTCCTCTAAATCATTAGTACAACGTCTGAGGGCCTCCACGTCTGTCTTCCCGCTGGACAGCGGGCTCTGGAGGGTCACTGGGTCTTGCTCACCTCTGGGGGCCCGCACGGTAGGGACTCCACACCCACGTGCCGAGGAGGCAAGGCTGACAGGGCAGCTCAGCGCATCACTGAGCCGGCCCCTGTCGGCGGGGCTGCCCACATCTGCAGCCTGAGCTGCCCACCACCCATGGTGGCTCGCAGGAGCCCCGAATGCCCCCTCGGGAGGTCACCCGCTGCCTGGCTGCCCCCGGCTCCTCCCGAGCACAGATCTCTGACCCCGATACCGGCAGGTGTCCAGAGAGAGGCTCCACGGGAAGGACAAGGGGCGGGGGCAGGACCCTGCCTGTAGGAGCAGATGAGCTGGATGGGGAGAACCACCACAGACACGTTCGGCAAACCCCGGGGCCCCGAGCAGGGCCCTTTCTGTAAAGCTGGAAGGAAGTCTGTCCAGGTTACACGGGGGCAACCCAGTCAAGGCCCAGCTTCCGGGTGGGCAGGGCAGAGGGTGTTCTCATGAGACTTCCCTTTAATAAAAGGGTTCTTTTGCACACACAAAAATATACACATACTTGAAAAGCACCAGGAGAGATCAAGTCTTCCTTCCTCACTTTACAAACGAAAGCTCTGAAGCCGCCCACCCTCCCCGCCCGCTTGAGACAGTGCATACTGGCGGGGGGTGGGGGGGGGGTGGGGCTGGATGGCCTCCAGGGATACACCCTACGGAAATGCACACACATGTGCCTCCCCCATGTAAGAGAGCATGGGGAAAACGTGCATAGCAGCTCTATTCCTAACAACCAAAATCTAGATGACTTACTTGACCATCAAGAGCAAAGTGGCTAAACTGTGATACAGTCTCATAAACTAGCAAGGAGAATGAAGCAGCTAAGACATATGGTAACATCAGCAGGTCTCATCTCTATCAATGGAACAAAGAAAGCTAGACACAACGCGAGAACGGGCGGAGGATGGGAATTCAGCCAGGGGGTAACACGAGCGGATGAGTAACCGAGGAACAGCTTTTAAATGCGCATCTGGTTCACTGGCTTCTCCCCTAAACCTGTGGGTACCTTTTGAGAACAGGCGTTACGGAGAGGCCCGAATTACTTAGGCTTGAGGCGCTGGCTCCACGGTGACCAGCTCACCCGTCTGCCTGGGACTTTTTTGGTTTTAAAACCAGAAGTCCCGTGTCCCAGGAACACGCTCAGACCCACAAAAATTCAAATGGCTCTGAAGTGAAAAACACGTAGCTTCAAATTCCAGGTCACCCAGATGGAGGAACCTTCCACCACACAACTGGCCTGAACTCTCCCAAAATGCCAGTGTCATAAAATACAAAGACAGACTGAGCCTCTGTGGATGGTATCACGAAACTGAGCACAGGCTGTTAACACATTCTAGGTTGGATCCTGAAGAGGGAGAAAAATTGTTACAAAGAACATCAGTAAAACAATAGGCAAAATTTGAATAGTCAGCAGGTAAGATCAGGGGTCAGCAAACTTCTCCTTCAAGGACAAGCTAGACAATATTCTAAGCCATGCAGGCCCGAGAGGCAAAATTGAAGTATATATGCAGGTACTCATCTAACTGTAAATGTAGCCATTTGAAAACGAAAACCATTCTTAGCTCTCAGGCTGTAGTAAGAAAAACAAAAACAAGACAACAATGAAAAAATAGGCAGCACAGGCTGGATTTGGCCGGTGAGCCACAGTTCACTAAGCCCTGGATTAGAAAACGGTATCTTATCAATGTTAAAATTTCCGATTTTGATTAGGGTAAAGGGACCTCATGTCTGCAACCAACCTGTTTTCAAACAATTCAGAGCATGTGATTTAGTGAGAAAATGATAAAGCAAATGTGGCAAAATGTTAAAAAGCGAGGGCTCTAGGGGAAGGATCCAAAGGAGTCCTCTGAATTATTTTTGTAATTTTTTGGTAAATTTGAAATTCTTTCAAAGCACATTATTTAAAATACATCCCAGTTGCCCCCCAAACTCTGTGACTTTGGGCAGGATTCTCATACACTGAGCTTCCTCCCACATAAAATGGGCCCAATACCAGCGCTTCCTATGGAGACTCACCCCACCCCGTGGGGCCCTATTCTCACACGGAGCACTGCTGTGTCCAGACCCGCTTCTGCTCTCTGGCCCCAGAGAGGAAAGGCCCCTCTACGCACGGAGCTCACTACATTCAAGTGGGCTGGGGGCATAAAATTCGGTCATGACCTCTAAGTGCCTGGCCCCGTGCCTGGCACGGTGTAAGCCACGGACGCTTGCCGTCAGCGTTCCCGTGGTTACGATTACCCTGGCACGCGGCCAGGCTGCTCTGGGGGCCTGGCACTCCATTGCTAAATAGTACCAGGCCCTTCGGGAGAGACGCGTAGATGGCGTTCCCCGTCTGCAACGAAGCCAGCCTTTTCCCACACATCATTCATCTCAGCCTGGGAAGTGTCAGCATTTGTGGGGTGAACAGGCTCCGGATGACCATGTTTTTAACCAATTACGATTTGGACTTTATCTCCTCTGACAGGAGGTCATGTTCATATTGAATCAATTCACTCCAACACAGTCTTTAGAAAAGTCTCTTCAAATAAAACACCAGGCCACCTGTTCCGTGGTTCCGGGCTGCAGAGAAGTGTCGCCTAAGCGCTCGCTCACACGAAAGACTCCTGTCAGGACCGTCCTCCCCGAGCTTGCTGGTTACCTTCAACGTCCCATGGAAGCGCGGGTGACACCCGGCGACCACCATCCTGATTAAGGGCACCGGGGATCCTCCGTCGTCAGCGCACTAGCAGGGACCACTGGGGGCTCACCGTGTGGAATATGCACCAGGCCTAAGGGCCCACCTGAGCGACGCCGAAGCCGAGCCGGACGCCCCCAGTGGAGGGGCCGACAGGAGCACCGGGGCTTCCGGACGGGCTGGGAGAGCCCAGCGTGGGCAGCAGGCCAACGGGAGGTACGCTGGTAGTTTGGGGTGGTGGTTATCATACTGCCAGGGGTTGGAGTCAGACTCTGCGGGTTCCAGGCCCACCTCAATCTCTTCTGACCTTTTTGTGACTCAAGCAAGGAGGCAACTGGGACAGAATGATCTGGACTGTCCTGGGAGAAGGCCAGGAGCTCGTGAGAGAAAGGAGCTGGGCCCCTCGCCCAGACCCTGGAGGTCAGAGGTGGCTCCTAGAGACGAGGCCCGAACCCAAGTTCGGAGGATGACTAAGACGCCCATCAGGCAAAGAGGTTTCAGTGGGAGAAGCGGGCGTCCGGCAGAAGGCATGGCTTGGCGTGGGGACCCCAAGACGGTCTAAGCTGCAGGTCAGAGGTGACGGGAAGGTAGGAGCTGGACTGGGCATCTTTAAAGGTCACGTTGAGGTACGTGGACTGTACTCTGAGGGCAAATGGGGAGCCACTGATGGATCCTGAATGCAAAGAACCACGACTGTATTTATATTTAAAAAAAATCTCTCTCCAAAGATCAGGGGGCAGAAAGATTGCTCGGCCAAGACCGAGGCCAGCAGAGTTGAGAGAATTCCAAATGAGAGATGCAGGTGGTGTGTGATGAGAGGGGAGAGGCGAGGAGGCGCTAGATTCCAGAGCTCTTTAGGGGGCACAATGGCTGAGACGCAGCAACAGCTCTGTCCTCAGGAGGAACGGGGGGACACGGCCCCCTGGCGTGAGTTAAGTAAACAACTGAAGAGCTCAGGGCAAACTCTTCTCCGTTTAACAAAACAAAACAGAGAAAGCAAATAACACAGTTCCTTTCGGGAGGAGGCAAAGGTCAAGGCACAAATCAAATTTAAACAAAAAGCCGCCACTGCCCGGAGCAGACATCCCCTTCCACCTTCTCCTCGGAGCCAGGTGCCGGCGTCTGCTGCTCACAGATGTTACTTATGCACAGCGATTATCTCAATGATGTATCTTGGTTGTTGGAACTGCTGCCGTCTCCAGAGTAGTTTGTTTCCGGTGGAAGCATGCCACGGGAATTAATTAGTAACTGCTCCTGAAGAACAGGTGTCATTAGACCCACCCCACACACGGCCTCGTCTACCTGTCCACGAGGTCTTGTGAAATACCGGGCCCAGGATCCAAAGTCTTCCACCAGCTGACTCCGGGGTTTGGGACGCAGGGGCCAGTGGGCAGCTCTACGTTTAAAAATCATTGTCTTGTAGTTTTCAGTTTAGAGGACTCCTTTGAATCCAGGGTCTAGGGTTCTTTATACTAGCCCAATAGCTGGGAATATCAGGCTCTTTTTTTTTTTAGGTAAGAAAAAGGAGCCTCTGAAAGGCAGGGTGACCGGCTCAGAATCGTACAACTAATTAAGTAGCAGAGGCAGGATCTGAACTCACAAGGTGTGTGTCTTTCCTCCAGGAGTCTTCCATGTTTTATACCCCGGTCTTTAGCCTCAGGGGTTAGCTGAGACAGAGCCAAGTCTCCCAACGGAGGGAAACTGGACAGAAAGAGACAAATAATTCTAGCTGGTAGGGCAATGGGCAGGGGGGAAGGCCTGTCCTCCTGGGAAGAAGGCAGGGGCTCTGGGAGATGCTCTGCCCGGGGGACCCTCCCATGCCTCTGGTCGAGCCCGGCATGCCACACATCACTGCTTCAGTGGGGCCTAGAATCCTGCCGGGTTTTTTTGCAAGCACTTCTGACCGTGCCCTTCCCTGCTCTGTAGCTCTCTATGGCTCCCTATCACCTTTGGGATAAAACCCAAACTCCTTAGCTGGGCTCACTAAACCGTTCCCGCGCTGACTCTAGCATCGATGACCGACATTACCCTCTCTGCCCTTCCCCGGGGAACGCTGCACACCAGCAACGCTAGGCCAAGCGGAACACGCTCCCTGTCTCCTCCCGCCCCCCCCCCCCCCCCGCCGCCGGTGCTCTCTCCTACAACGCGCACGTGCGCCTTACCCAGCCAGCCATTCGTTCCCACCTTTAAGGAGACAGCTGAGGCCGCCAGCTCCTCTCCCACAGCTAAATCAAGGGCAATGTCTTCAGCTAAACCCCAACATTCCGCCAGGAAAGATCTCATCACCCTGCTGGCCACAGTCTGCTCCTAGGTCGGCCTCTCGCCTAGACTGGGAGCCCCTCTCGGGAAGGGCTCTTCCTTATCCCCGCAGCCTGGCCTCGAATTCGTCCAGAGTGGACACCTTATCGGGATCTGCTGAACGCACACAGTTCACGAACAGGTGCTTTCAAACGCATTCCCTCAGAGAGAAAACCTTTCTCTAGGTTACCCGGCACCATGGTTAGAGAGCTGTAGAGGCTGCAGAGGGTGTTCAAGCTTCTCAAGCCTTTGCGGGCTAGACCTCATTGCCCCCCACCCCCACAAGCGCCTGGGACACGAGGCTCCGCTTCAGGAGAAGGGCTCGCGGAGGTCCTGTCACACGGCGAAGGTCACGTTAGCAAGTGCGGGATCCAGTTCTCCTGACTCAATATTTAATGAATTGTAAAACTGGTTGAACTAGGCTCTGTCACACTAATATAACCTCACCATCAGTTTTCTCATCTGCAAAATGGGCCTATGCCATGGAACGTGAAAGCGTGTTTTGAGGGGTAAACGAGACCCATGATTCCCAAATGGTGGTCCTAAGACCAGCACTGGAATCCCCTCATGTGACTGTTGATAATGTAGATCCCGGGGTTTCCCTGGTGGCGCAGTGGTTAAGAATTCGCCTGCCGATGCAGGGAACACAGGTTCGAGCCCTGGTCTGGGAAGATCCCACATGCTGCGGAGCAACTAAGCCCGTGCGCTACAGCTACTGAGCCTGTGCTCTAGAACCCTCAAGCCGCAACTATGGAGCCCACGTGCCACAACTATTGAACCCCGTGCTCCGCAACAAGAGAAGCCACCGCAATGAGAAGCCCGTGCACCGCAACGAAGAGTAGCCCCTGCTCGCCGCAGCTAGAGAAAGCCCGCACGCAGCCACGAAGACCCAACGCAGCCAAAATTAAATTAATTAATTAAAAAAAAAAGTAGATCCTGGGTCTCAATGGGAAGAAAAAACGAGGAGGGGGGCCTGTAAATCTGTGATTTTTAAACGGTACTTAAGTTATCAGATGTGCAGCCAAGTTTGGGGACCCCAAAAATTCCAAGGAAAAGCCTGATACATAGTAGATGGTTGAAAAATGTTAACATCGTGGGTACAGAACTGTCGGCGCTGGCGGCATTAAGACATATGCTGCTGTGTGCCGTTGGGTAAATTACTCAACCTCTCAGAGCCTGTTTCCTTATTAGTAAAATGGGTCAAAAATAGAAATAGCCACCTCCTAGGGTTCTGGTGAGGATGATCTAAGTAATGCACTTCTTGCTGCCACCCCGACCATCTACCAGTCTGTCAGCTCCAAACCAGCCCCCACTTTGCCTCCTCTCACCATCCCCACAACCATTTAACCCAGGAGACCCTTTCCTCCAGCCTAGAGGGGTACTCCGGCCTCCTAACGGCATGCACTCATCCCTCCTCAATCCCTTCCCCACACAGAGGAGTGATCCTCTGAATCCGATTATGTCACGCTCTGCTCAAAACGTCCCAACGTCTTCTCATCACCCCTGGAATAAAATCCAAACCTCCCAGGCCCCGCACGTTCTGGTCTCTGCCTGCTTCTCCTTCTCCCAGGGGAGTTTAGCTGATCACCCAAGCTAAACGAGACCCCGTGCAATTCCCTATTCCCTTTATTATTTCTAATAACCCCACTTATTTCCTTTACTACCTGAATTAAGGTGTGGGATATTTCTGTTTATTGGTATCATTGTTTGCTTGTCCTCTTTTCCAGCAGACGTCAGTTTCAAAGGGAGAGGACCATGCCTGTCTCACTAACCGTAATATACTTAGATCTAGCACATCGCCTGACACTCAGTAGATGCTGCATAAATACTGAAGGAATGAATGGAATAGTCCGGCACCATACCCAGCAATGAAGACACAGCCAGCAGCAAAGTTAGCTCCCTCTCCCTTCCCCGCTCCCATCTGCTCTCCCTGCCTCTGTCCCTGGAGGCTTCAGGTAAAGGACAAACACCGTACACGGGAGAGGAGAGACAGCAATGTCCAATGTCATCGCTACTTTATTTGATTAGCTCTGACTCTGGCAGGCGGGACACGTGTGCTGGGAGCCAAAGCAACTGTACCCTGACCTCTGGTCCACACGATCCCATCCTTATAACAATTTCCATGACAACAGCAACAGAAAGCCAAGGCTGTGAATTCTCTTTGATAGGAGCCGGATGCAGAGATGGGGAAGGACTTTCAGAAGAATGAATCTCTTTGATTCAGCTCAAGGCGCCTTCACTAAATACCACTATTTTCCAAGAACACACATTTTAACCCTGCAGAGGGAGGTTTCTCATGAATAATAAAAAAAAGAAAAGAGGAACAAACAAAACCACTGTGGTTCCTTTTCAAGAACATTCACCTACGGAGAGGGGGGACTTGGACGGCATCAGGAATATTTTGATGGAAGACGGGCAGAATACAGGGCCTCCTGCCAAGGGGGCCGCATGAACCCCAGATGCCTGAGTGGTGGCTGAGTGCTCAGACATCCTGACTGCCTGAGAGAGGAGGCTCAGGGTCCTCCATCCACCTGGTCGGTCAGACAGACAGGAAGACGCAGGGTGAGGCAAAAGAGCCCCCAGATTCTGCACTTAGAATCACGAGCCCTGGATGTGAAACCCAACCCCGCCACCTACCTGCTGTGTTACCTTGGGTGCACTGCTTCCCACCTGTGGACAGAACTTTCCCATCTGTTAAATGGGCACAATATCATGTGCCCTCCCCCAGGGGTACCTCGAGGACTGAGGGAGGGGACACATTCAAGCACAAGTGATTCGAATGTTCTGACATGGCCGTGAAGAGAAATGAGTGACCAACTGTCCTGGTGTCCCTGGGGCTGAGGGCTTGCCCGGGACACGGGACTTTCAGCACTAAACCAGGACGGTCGGAGCCCATCATGTCTCCTGAGGTGCTCAGCTCCCTCCTGGCCTCACCTCTCACCCGCCTCCCGTTCTCCCCTGAGGCAGCCAGGGATGGTGGGGCCTGAAGACCTGGGTGTGAATCCTGACTCTGGCACCCCCTAGCTGTGGGACTCTGGGTGAGTCACCTGTCTAGTGAATGGAGATGCTGATCCTCACATAGGAGCTGCATTATCAGCACTATCTGTTTCATATCCAGCCCCTCCGGTCACCATGCACGCACGCATCACAGGCACGCATGCGTGCTGCACCCAGCCATTCTGCCCCAGGGCCCTGATCTGCCCAAGGACTCAAACTCACTCTGCCTCAGCCCTAAAGAAGGGAACAGGACTCCTAAGTCATTTACAAACCCCCTTCCTCATCCACCATATCCATGTGACCCATCCAGCCCCGCGATGCCCTCCACCTCCCCGCAGGTCTGTGGAAGCCAGACATGAGGGCTGTGGCCACGCCCATCTGGGTGGGAGAACCGTTCTCCCCCTGCTGGACGCAGCATCCTCCCCATGGGGTTCTGAGAGGACCCTGTGACACCCACCTGGCTTTGCACTTTCTCCAGCTCCTCCCTGCTGACCGACCTCTTGCTGTCCTCCGTGGTCCCCAGCAGGAGCTTCACGTCTGACAAGAGTGCATGAGTCCTTCTGAGGTCCCTCCGAAGACGCTTCTCCACGTCAAAGTCCCGATGGCCGATCTGGAAGCCAAGGGAAGGCTCTCGTGAGCTAAGATGGCAACGTAGCGGCCAGGGTCCAAGTTCTCTGGAACCTGGCTCCCTGTGTTCAAATCGTGCCTCCACCACTCACACTGTGTGACCTTGGACAAGACCTTTCTCCTCCCCAAGCCTCAGCCTCCTCATCGGCAAAACAAGAATGGCAGCATTATCTTTGATAAAGGAGGCCAGAATATACGGTGGAGAAGAGACAGACTCTTCAGTAAATGGTGCTGGGAAAACTGGACAGGTACATGTAAAAGTATGAAATTAGAACACTCCCTAACACCATACACAAAAATAAACTCAAAATGGATTAAAGACCTAAATGTAAGGCCAGACACTATCAAACTCTTAGAGGAAAACATAGGCAGTACACTCTATGACATAAATCACAGCAAGATCCTTTTTGACCCACCTCCTAGAGAAATGGAAATAAAAACAAAAATAAACAAATGGGACCTAATGAAACTTAAAAGCTTTTGCACAGCAAAGGATACCATAAACAAGACCAAAAGACAACCCTCAGAATGGGAGAAAATAGTTGCAAATGAAGCAACCGACAAAGGATTAATCTCCAAAATTTATAAGCAACATGCAGCTCAATAACAGAAAAAATGAAAAACCCAATCCAAAAATGGGCAGAAGAACTAAATAGACATTTCTCCAAAGAAGATATACAGATCGCCAACAAACACATGAAAGAATGCTCAACATCATTAATCATTAGAGAAATGCAAATCAAAACGACAATGAGATATCATCTCACACCGGTCAGATTGGCCATCATCAAAAACTCTAGAAACAATAAATGCTGGAGAGGGTGTGGAGAAAAGGGAACCCTCTTGCACTGCTGGTGGGAATAATGTAAATTGATACAGCCACTATGGAGAACAGTATGGAGGTT
>NW_021146833.1:12818-25000 GCF_002837175.3 Physeter macrocephalus
GACATGTATGCACTACCAAATGTAAATTAGATAGCTAGTGGGAAGCTGCCGCATAGCACAGGGAGATCACCTCTGTGCTTTGTGACCATGAGAAGGGTGGGATGGGGAGGGTGGGAGGGAGGGAGACGCAAGAGGGAAGAGATATGGGAACATATGTATATGTATAACTGATTCACTTTGTTGTAAAGGAGAAACTAACACACTATTGTAAAACAGTTATACTCCAATAAAGATGTTAAAAAAAAAAAAAAAAAAGAATGGCAGCAACCACACAGGGCTGCTGTGGAAATTAAACAGGTGTTTAGCCCACAGCATGACTCATAGTAAAGGCACAACAAATCTGAGCTGCTGTCATGACTGTTATCACAGCCTGTAAGGATCCAAAGTTATTCTGTCTCATAATCTGTACCATAGCCATCACCTTGCAAGAGCTTACATGTCAGGCGAGGCCCTCTGCTGACAGAAGTCAGGACAGCAGTTAACCTGGTGGGGCAGTGACTGGGTAATACAGGAGGGGGGGTTGTTTGTGGTGTTAATCTGGGTGCCAGCTTTAAGAGCTGATGCAAATTCAATGAGCGGTACAGGTGGGATAAGGTGTGCTTAACTGCATGTATGTTACACATCAGTAAATGGTATTAGAAATACCTGTGCTGCTTTTGAAGGTCTAAATCAAGCTTTTCTGTCCCTTGAGCGGGTCTCTCTTGCTAGTATAAAGACAGGCCATTTTCTGCAGAGGGACCTTGCCCAGAGGTGAGCACATTCCCTCCCCCAGGATCCCGTCCTCCAAGACAATAGTCACGTGGCTCCTGAAGAAGCCGCAGCCTGGACCTGGCACGGGGAGGGCGAGTTAGATTCGTGAACAACTCCCAGTGGCCAACAGTACAGGCCAAGACAAACCAAGGGAGGTGCAGAACCAGGTAGGGGCCCGATGAAACCCTGACAGCCCACGGACTCCCCTAGAAACAGAACACCTACTTCAAAAGCATTGGGGTTAGTGTCTCTGAAAGAAACTAACAGCCCCTTTCTCTGCAGGAGACCAGAGGAAGGAACATGGCACCACTCGTCAGATGGGGAGTTTTCAAGAAAATGGGGTGCAGGTGTGTCATCCATGGAACCCAGTTTCTACACCCCTCGACATCTGTGCCTCCACACCAAGTGCAACCAATTCCTGGATGCTCAGAATGCCCCGGAATATTCTAGAAAGAACTTGGGATTTAGAATGAGGTGGCCCAGGCTTGAAACACTGGCTCACCACTTGCTGGCGGTGGGACTGAGGCGGAGTCATGCCCACTTGAGTTTCCTCATCTATAAAGGAAGAGGTAAAAAAAAAAAAAAAAAAAATCCCTATCCTCCATGTTGAGATAAGACAAGGATCAGATGTGATAATGGATTGAAAAGCACTTTGTACACTGTCACATGCTTTACAAATATAAAAGATTATGAGTACTGTCTGATGACCTGGAATGTATTCCTCCAGACTTTGCGTTATTATTCTACCGCCAGTTCTGAATTCTTTGAAAAATGAGTTGGTTCTTAGGATATAGCCTCTTAGTTCTCAGATTTATTGCTTTGTTAAGTTTAAAATGCTGAGGGGTGTGTGTATGTGTGTTTTTACATATATCTCCTCCTAAGCTGAGGAGTTGAGGACTGGGCATGGTGCCAGGCCCTTTGTCACATATTACTGCATTTTACTCCTGTGGTAGTCTCTTTAAAGTGACATTATTATTACTGCCTTTATTAAAATAGTAATAGCTTACACTTTGGGTTTGCTAAGTGTCAGACACTGTTCTAAATGCTTTATGGGTATGAACACATGGAGTCCGCATGGTGAATCTACGGGGTGTGAAGTATTATGATTCCCATTTTATGGATGATGAAACTGAGGCTTACAAAAGTGAAGCAGTTTGCCCAAGATCACACAGCTAATCATAAGTGGGAGAGTTAGGATATGAACCCAACTTTTCTGACTGCAAAGAGGTAATTTTAGTAAAATATATAATTAAAGAGGTTATGTTTTGCTCTTTAATTAAAAACAAAAAAGGGGTGTTATGAAGGCACAGAGAAGCATCCCAGCCAAGGCTGGGATGGGACTAGACACAGTCTCAAATAAGCAGGAGCTAGTTAGGTGAGGTGCAGGAAGGGGCACAGCTGAGAAACCATCTTGAATATGAGGTTCTGGGTGATTAGCATGAGGGTATAAAACACAGGGATGGGGCAAGTCACTGAATGAGAGAAGTTCCCTGGGGCCAGCTCACGTCTTGTGAGCTGTGTGGAGCTCTTCAGTATGTACTGTCATAGGGAATGGAGGCACAATCGATAAAACAGAGAGGGTAAGTGATCAGCCCAAGGCCACACTGCTCCTAAGTGGCTACCCAGCGACTGGAACCCAGGCAGCTCAGTATTAGAACTCAAGTCTCTAACCACTGCACCAGAGTGCCTGGTGAAATCTGAGCCGGGACTTATTAACTCGAGAGCCCAGATTCTTTGCCATGATTACACTCAAGCAACATGCTTTTGCACCTTCCTCATTTTTGTATCTGCTCTTGCTCTGCACACATCCTAAAGTGCCTTTAATTCTCCTGTGGGGCAGGTCAGCATCAGGGACATTCAGGATGACCCCATCCTTGCTGCCAGAAAGACTCTGAAAATGCTGGCACCATCTCCTTTCCAGAGGGAACACTGCAAACAAATTCACAACAAAACCTCAGACCAAGTCATCCTCCCCTTCATAATAAATTGCTACGCAAGAGGAGGGGGAAAAAAAAACCCCCAAAACTCATTAGGTTAATGGGAAATAAATGTCATTCTGCAAGTTTATACGTTGCAGCACAAAGATTCAAATTTAGATAAAGCTGGTGAATAATTAACCAATAAGACTAAATGGTGTTTAGTGTTGTTGTGGGAAACTGTTCCAACCTGGATTGTTTCACCATTTATCATTAAGGGTAAATTGTTTGGGGCAGTTGTTCAATGTCTGTCATAAAAGAACTCTCTAAGCACTTTTAACAAATGATCTAAAAATGTTATTAGGGGTAATCAAGCCACTTTACAGATGGGGAAATTGAGGCTTAGAGAGAGAACGTATGTAGCTGAAGGTTGCACAGCAAATTAATGGCAGATCTGGATTGCCCGATAACATTAGGAAAAAAGATGGTCCAGAAAAGGATAATTCTAGTTAACTAAACCTTAATCACTTTTTAAGCAGCATGGTGTTAGATTTAATTTAAAAAAATACAGGTTTTCAAATAATATATTGATAGACCTCGCTTCGAATTCACATAGGCCACTAACAACCTATATGATCTTGGGCAATGCGCTTTACCTTTTGAGCCTCACTTGTTTCATTTATATGAAGGAACTGATACTATCTAATAGAACAAAAGAGATCATAGAAGACATTATCAATCTACCCCAAAGCAGGAAAGGAATAAAGTAAGCAAAGAAAGGGGGCAATAAACCAACACAAAAGAATAGAAGTAATTTCAAATATATCAGTGATTATATAAATGTAAATGAACTAAATTCTCCAATGAAAAATTAGAGACTAAAATATTGCATTAAAAGGTATCCATCTGTTTAAGGGACACACACACAGAGAAAGGTTAAAAACAAAGAGATAAAAAAGGTCTTGCGGGCAAACTAAAAGAAACTGCACAAAATAAAATAAGGCAAAAATAATTCACAGAGAAAAAAGGGACACCATACAACAATTAGAAAAGAACAATGTACAATGTGCCAAGGAAATGAAACAATAATAAACTTAAATGCACCTAAAAATATAACCTCAAAATATATAAAGAGAAAACTATAACACAATTATAAGCAAAGTATATCCCCATGGACCACTATAATTAATAGAAGTATAGAAAAATATTCTACTTATAAGAGCCACAGAAACTACAAGATTCCTAGAAGTAAATCTAACAGAAAAGCTCAAGACTTATATGGAAAAATATATATATATACAATAAAATAAATATTATTTTTTATTATTATAAGGTATTAATTTATAATAAAAATAAAATATATTTATGAAAGCCATAGATATAGGAAGAAACACAGCATGCTCATGATTGCAATACTTCAATATTAAAAAAATATGTCACTTGTTCCCAACTAACTTACAAACCAATGCATTTGAAACTCCCCACCAGGCTTTGTTATGGAATCTCAAGAAGAAGATTAAAGGATCGCAACTAGATAAGACAATTTTAGAGATGAGAAAGATAAGCTGTTTACAAGTTATCAAACTCAGCCATTAAGACCACATGGTGCAGGAACTGAAGAATAAACCAATTAAACAGAATGGGTAGCCCTCAAACACAGCCATATATATATGGAAATTGTAGAAAAAATTACTCACGAAATAAAACAAAGGTGGTCTATATCGGGAAAATATAGATTCCTACCTCACACATACCAAAATAAAATCTAGGTGGGACTTCCCTGGTGGCACAGTGGTTGGGGGTCCGCCTGCCAGTGCAGGGGACGCGGGTTCGAGCCCTGGTCCGGGAAGATCCCACATGCCTCGGAGCAACTAAGCCCGTGCGCCACAACTACTGAGCCTGCGCTCTAGAGCCCGCGTGCCTGGAGTCCGTGCTCCGCAACAAGAGAAGCCACCACAATGAGAAGCCCGTGCACCGGAACGAAGAGCAGCCCCCACTCGCCGCAACTAGTGAAAGCCTGCGCACAGCAACGAAGACCCAACGCAGCCAAAAATAAATAAATTAACAAATTAATTTAAAAAAAAAATAAAATAAAATCTAGGTGGGGTTAAAGGCCTAAAAATGCTCAAAACTTTAGAAATTTTCAGAAATATGATGAACTATCTTTATGAACTCTGTTAAGAAAAGAAATCTTAAAAGAATCAACCATAACTGATGAATATGACTATATAAAAAACAACATTATAAGCAAAGTAAAATGATTATCCATAGAGTAGGAGATATTTGCAAAATATACAACCAAAAGTGGATTAGCATCTTGGATAAGAATCCTGAATAATGAATAGAAAAAAAGGTGAAGACAAAACACTATAAACAGGCAACTCACATAAGAGAAAACCATAATAAACGTGAAAAATGCACAACTTCACTAGTCATGAGGGACAAGCAGTACAACCTAACACTCAGTAACTGGTAAAGATCTTTAAATGTCCTGACAGTGCCACGTGTTGGGGGTGGGGGGCATGTGTGGTAGCAAAGAAAAAACTGCTGGTGACAATGTAAACCGCCACAATCACTTTGAGGAACAATCTGGGCAACATCTAATAATTCCAAAATGGTACATTCCTAACAGCCAGCAATTCCTCTTCTAGATTCATACCCTGGAGAATCTCTTTCCCACGTGCACAGGGAGACATGTATAAGAATATGCACTGTAGCTCTGCGTCCTAGAATGGAAACAGCTAAATATCCACCAACAGAAGAGTAGGATTAAAGAAAATGAATACTGTGTAGCAGTTAAAAAAGAACAGATTAGAGCTACATGTATTACCATGGAGGAATCTCAAAAACAGAGTACAGAAGGGGAGTAGTAGAAGTAAAGGCAGAATCACACATACTGTATAAAGTTCAAATACACACGCAGGAGAATTAAAGCCTCCAACCTCAGGAGAACGGTCCCCTCTGGGAGTGAAGGACGAAAAGATGGAAGGATAAAGGGATGGGAGATGAGGAACAGAAACCAAGGGGCCACCAACTGTTTTTGAAATGCTTTGCTTCCTTAAAAACACCTGAATCTGATGCGACAAAATGTTAATTTACGTGAACCCCGTCCTCTTGATGCACAAGCATCAATTACACTGTCTGTTCCACTTTCCCATGTGTTTGGCAAATATCTTACTAAAACATTTAAAAGTATCCAATGTGACAGGTTATTCAAAGGCTCCAGCTTGGTGACTAACACAAAATTAGCTTCTCATTCACTTAAAGTTACCTTCTCCTTGCATGTAAAACTTAAAATTTTAGCAATATTTATAAAAACCTTTCTTTACTGGATTAATTCCTTTGTTTTCTTAAGCAGACCATGCTGGATAGAAGGCAACCTTCTCCCAACGATTTCCGACTATCATTCTAGAATCAAATCCTGGGGTGTTCTCTCTCACGCTGATGCCAAAGGGAGAGGAGCCTCAGTGGCCCTGCACTCAGTGGCCCCAGTTTGCTTGGCTGAAAATCCAGAAAACCCAAAGAAGGAAGATCATGTAGTCCTCCCATTGATGTCCTCAGCTTCCGACTCTCACTCTCACGGCTGTAGGGGTCCCACTCTAGAACTCTCTCATTTACTCAATTAAAAAAAAAAAAAAACATAGTGAGCAGCTATTTGTCCGAAGCCTGGCCGCCCTGGATGACCGTTTGGAGGGGCCCACATGGGAAGGTTACTGACAGCAAGATCGTTACTAATTAAAAGACAATGAACACAGGTTAAGCAGCTACATTAAAAAAACACTCCTATGGGGGCTTCCCTGGTGGCGCAGTGGTTGCGCGTCCACCTGCCGATGCAGGGGAACCCGGTTCGCGCCCCGGTCTGGGAGGATCCCACATGCCTCCTATGATATTTAAAAAGAAATCATGGAAGCCACCAGCATTCCTGTCCGATGTCGGGGTTTCATGGAGGAGCGATTCCCCCCAACTCTGATACCCAGAGCTGGCTCTGGGCGCTGCTGGCTGCTTCCTTCGCAGCAGTGGTTCTCTGTAAAGAGGGAGGTTGATTGTGTGCTGGAGGAACACGTGGTAACGTCCGTAGACGCTGCTGGTTGTTACAACTGGGGGAGAGGCTTCTGGCATTTAGCAGGTGGCGGCCAGGGATGCCGCTCAACAGCCTACAATGAGACAGCGCCACCTCCCCCCAGCACCCCGCCCCCGCCCCCCCCCCCCCCCCGGCCGCCAACAACAAAGAATGACGCAGCTCAAAACGTCTGCAGTGCTGCAGCTGACAACCCTGGTCTATGGCGACGACGGCAACAAGCCCACAAGGCTCTGCTCTCCAGCAGCTCAGAGCAGTTCATTAGATCACGCAAAGCCAAGGAGACAGACGTGGCCCAGCTAAGGGTCTAAAGCGCCATTGGCCTGACTCTGCCTTCAGCAAAAGTCTGTTCTCGCGAGGCCAGCTCTGAGCACAGCAGCCATTCACAGCCACCCCATCAAAGCAAAGGTTGACTACACTCTCACCCCGACAGCGGCTGAAGGCAAGGCGACCTCGTCTGTCACTTGTGGCTGGGCCCACTCTCTTTATTCTCAAGGGTTCTTCCAAGAACCCTGCTGTGTGAAGACTCCCCCCCACGGAAGGTCCCCTCTGAAGAGGCAGTGAGTGAGGGCAGAGACAGAATTGGTGGAGAAGGAGGCGCCTGGGAGGAGCAGGTGGAGGCCAGCCGAAAGGTCTACTCTGGGCTGGTCCTAAGACACCACCAGCTGGTCTCCCCATGAATCAGCTCTCTAACAGGGCCCCCGGAGGCAGGGAATGCGCTTCCCAAATGCCTGCTGGTGTCTCCCTCTTACCTGATCGCAGAGGGTTCCGATCAAGCCTTCTAAGTCCTGCTTCTCATGGAGGACCATCTGCTTCTCCTCATATTCTTGCTCCAGCTGCATTTCCAGTTGGCGGAGCTGTGGGCACAAGGGGCAGATGCAGGCATAGGATACAAGAGCTCTACCCGACAAACCCCACGAGGCAGGGACCCTCCGGAGGATGGGGTGGGGGAGGTGGAGTTCATGGCCCCTCACCCAGTTCCACAACGGCTCACCTAGCAGTTAGGAGGGGGTGTCTCTGTCAGAGAACTTGGGAGCCTAAAAGCTCAGGAGCCGGACAACTATGGGGAGAGCTGGCCAATCACGGGGAGCCCCCTGCCATGCACTGTGAAGTCCCCGCCCCCAGTTCCCTTCCCATTTCCTAACACATGTCTCCTTCCTCTGCCACGACCCAGCTTGAATAGTTACAAGTCCTGGCACTCTGACTTTTTAAGACTCTGCACAACATTGTATCCAGCATAATAAAATGCATTCACCTCGCTTATTAAATACACTGTGATGCAGCAAGAAAAAAAAAAGTTGCATTTGAGATTATCTGGTGTTTGGACTGCACGTTTGTCTCTCCAAAATTCCTAATCCCAATGCAGTATTATTTGCCGATGGGGCCTTTGGGAGATAGTGAGGTTTAGATGAGATCATGAGGGTGGAGCCCCCATGCTGGGATTAGTGAGTGCCCTTATAAGAAGAGACACCAGGGACCTTGCTTCCTCTCTCTCTCCACTGTGTGAGGACACAGTGAGAAGGCAGCCGTCTATCTGCAAGCCAGGAGCAGGGCCCTCACCCCACACCAAATCTGCCAGCACCTCGATCTTGGACTTTCCAGCCTCCAGAAGTGAGAAATATATGTTTGTTGTTTAAGCTCCCCCCACCCCACGCCCCCAGTCTATGATATTTTGTTAGAGCAGCCCAAACTGACTAAGACCTTTGGCTATGAGCAACTCATTTAGTTTACAATTGGCTCTGATTTCTCGGTAATCACCCAGCAAAGGCAGGCACTCCCTGCTAAAGTGGACGCCCCACTATAACGGTGCTTTGCACATCCTCTTCTGCACCAGACTCTCTCATGTGTGTTGTCTCACCCCCTCCTCCTTTCTCCATCCTGTGCTCTCAATGACCTTCTTTCACAGACGGGCAAACTGAGTCAGAGAGCAGTCCTGAAGCATAGACTCCTACGTCAACTGCTGCTGAGAACAGTCAGCATTCTGTCTCCTGGCCCTTGTGCCACACCAGACAGCCATCGGCATTCCCACCCAGGTCTCTAACGATTGATTTCCTGCCATGGTGAGAGACAGACAGCAGAGCAGTCACTAGATGTGCAGTCAATGTTAGTATCTGTCATAGGAGAAAAACACCTTTCTCTGACCTCACCGTCCCCCCCTTTATAAATCTGTCCATGGAAATGCCTCAGGAGGGTCTGTCTGGGTCACATCTCCAACTCATCAGGGTCCTGGCTCAGGGCACTCATGATGCTCTGAGGCACTCTTGGAATGCACTAGAAATTGTGCTCCCTTCACCTGAGGGCACATGGGCAGGGACTGGGGGCTTCCACCTCCTGACCCACAGAGAGAAAATAAGTACTGATGGATGGTCATTTCAGAAGAAAGTTCGTTTCAAAATTTTCTTTTAAGAGTGAGAGACACAAGGCACTCTGCTCACACCTGCTTAAAATGAAGACTGCAAAAGCTGAAACTCGTTTTGAAAAATATACAATAAAAATTATGCATCAAGCAAGGCAAAGTTTTCTGGAGTGTGTTCTGTAGAACATTTCCACATAGTGTTCACACGTATACTGTGTGTGGGCAGTGTGGGAGCCACTGAGTTAGCAGGGCCTTCCATGCAGTACTTATCAGAGCCTTTGGTGAGTTCATGTGCAGGAAGTGCTAAAGAATGCAGCAATGCCCAAGGTTGACTTCTACCAAGTGCTTCCTAAATGGCCTTCCAGAGTCCAAACATTTGCAAAATTAAAAATAAAACTTTTCAAATCTAGTTATTTTGGTTAAGAGATTGGTCTTTGGAGCCAGACAGACCTAAGTTCAAGTCCGAGCTTGTTTACTTCCCAGTGAGGTAACCCTGGGGAAGACCCTTCACCTCTGGGACTCTAGTTTCCTCATCTGTAGAACCAGGACTATAAACCTTACAGAGTGCTTATGAGAATAAAATAAGCTGACAGACATAAAGAACCAGCCTGAAACATGGGGCCCGCTGGGTATTCAAAGAATCTCATTCATTTCTCCCAAATACGCAATAATGGAAAATAAGCAGAAATTGGCCCCTCAATGATAACTCCCAGCACTTTACTGTTTATAAGGCATCTGCCATTCTTTCATCTTATTCTCACAACAGCGTAGGTAAGGTAGAACATTTTCTCTTATTGCTCCCATTTTGTAGATGAGAAAACTGAGTCTTAGGGAAGTTACAAGACTTACTCAAGGGCACACAGGTCTGGTTGAACCTAAAATCTACGACTCTTCTTTCCCAACTCTGGGGAGTTCTGGGGGGAACGCACTTGGCCCCTTGGGATGATCCATGTAAACCCCCAGAGGGGCTGAGCTCTAAAGGGGCCCCAAAAGGAGTATTTGAGGAGCAGGAAGGGCAGCAGATGCAGCAGCACCAACCACTGGGAGTGGAGAGGGGCTCAGTTCTTACTTACTCCCCTCCCACCCCAGAGCGATGACAGGGTGCCGAGGTGACCCCGTCTGCCCAGGACCTGCTCACTACAGTCCCGTCTCCACTGAGGTCCTGACACCACTGAGGCCTCCTCCAGCCCCGCCCAGGATGACGCTCTTGGGGGGATCTGCAGAGCACCAAGTCCCTGAACCCTCCTTCTCTTGGATGGATTAGTCACACCCAAGAGCAAGGCAACCACCAGGTTTGTTCCCTGGTTCTTCTGGGAGGATCAGCTACCTGAAAATCCACACACACACCGGTATTGCTCATAAGTTTCCAACCATCAAGGGTAACATTACAAAGCTCTGCGCAATAGTTCCACATCTGTGATCTCCTTGAATCTTCCCTGTGACCCTGCAGGGGGCCATCATTATCCTATTTTACGGATGAGAGAAGTGAGGCTTATTAGCAAGGTTATGTGATTTCTCCAGCGCCCCACAGCTGATAGCTGATGGAGTTGGGGCTTGATCCAAGCCTCTGTGACTCCAAATAAAGTAGCAACACTGGCTTTTTGTGTGCCTCATAAACTGGCTCTGAGGGACCAGCAGTGGATACAGAGAATGGAGTGTAGTTTAGCTGGAGTTGAGGGTTTAAAATCACTTTCCCCAAATCACACAGCTGTTAAGTTGCAAGGGCAGAGATTCAAGCCAAGAGCCTATGAGCTCCAGCACCCATGCTCTCAGGCCCTGCGGTTTGGAGGTCTCTGCAGAGACTCTGTTTAGGGAACTAATAATCGGAGTCAACCTTGGGAAATGCTACTCGGCCCCTTCTTGGAGACTCACAATGTACCCAAGGCTATGAAAGGCCCACAGAAATCCTGCCCAGACAAAACCTGTTAAATGAGGCTTGACCCAAAGTTTCTCAGCAATTCCATTTTAAAGGTTCATCTCACATTCACATCAGTGAATGCATCTGTAAGGAGGTTTGTCTCAGCACTGGCCAGAAAAACAGAAAATCCTAAATGTCCAATGACAAGAGAATTAATGCGAGCACACGCCTAAGGTGGAACACTTTTATAAGCCATTAAACATGTAAATTAGATCTGCATTTACTGACATGAGCGGAGGCCCAGGACAAACTTGCGAGTGAAAACAGCAGGCTTCAAAGCAGCATGACCCCATTTAGGTAAAACGATATCTCTACAAGTATGCAAGTGTGGGTACAGTGAAAGACCGAGAGGAAAGAACATTTAAAAAGAGTAATGATGGTGCCTTGGTGGTTAAGATTTCAAGGGTTTACTGCCTTCTTATACACTGTTTGACATGTCTCCGAAGAGCTTGGATAAAATGTAAGAAATGATGTGCAAGGCAAATAGCCAGAAGGGACTGGTCCCTTTCTTGAAACATATAAATCCTTACCCAAAGCATCAGTCACATGGCACTGTGCGCTCTTGGTAGAAATCTTGGGGTGATTATGCTAGACAGTTTCAGAGGATCGTAGTTAGGACAGGTACGTCTACTCCAGCACCCTTGAAAGCACTGAGGAAGCTAAGGTCTCAGGTGGTGGAAGAGACCGTCCCCAGGCCCTGGGACTCCCCTCACTTTAAGGATGAGGCACCCAGACTGACCCCGCCGGGACCCCAGGACACAGCTGTGCTCGTGGCTCACATACCCGCCTCTGGCAGGACTGGCGGATGTCCTCCATCTCCTCCTCCTTGTCCTCTCGGTCCTTCTCGTGCATCTGCTTCATCCGTTCAACCTCCAGCTCAAACCGCTGGCGGAGCTGGGGGCGGCAAGGACAGTGCGTGAGGGTGACCCACACCATCCACGTCGTTCTTAGCATTTCAGCTGCATTTTTCATTTTGGGACTGCATGGATGAGAATCAAGTTATCCCCCCCACCCCGCCCCAGGCACCCAGGGGGGTCAGAAATGGTAGATAAATAGCCCAAATACGGCCTCTATCCCTTCTGTGGTCAGAACATAACGTCACTAATCAATCACGCTCTTTGCCACTGAGTTTAGATATCATTTTGGAATCCTTCTCAACGCTCT
>NW_021146834.1:0-25000 GCF_002837175.3 Physeter macrocephalus
GCTCTCTCTCACCCTCTATCTTCATATATATAAATGATGGATGCATGAATGGATCATCTTTAGATGAATTAATAAGAGCATGGGTGAAAAATGTGAGACATTTCTGGGTGTAGCGGGAAGCAACCTGCTTTGGAGGCAGGGCAGGGGAGTGATTCATAAGTGATTAATAAGAGTATGAACTCTGCAAATCGCCTTGCTGCCACTTCCTGGCTGTGCCCGTCACATCACTGCTGTGAGCCTCAGTTCCCTCATCTGTAATATGGAAATGACAATAATGGGGCCCATTTCCTAGGATCCTTGTGAGGATTCACTTATTTAATGTACGTAGAGAGATCAGCATAGTGCCTGGCATGTTCTTGTTCTTTTTCTTACTTATTCTTATTTGCTACACAAAAAGGCATAGCAGGATACATTTCCACCTACCAAAGGGAAGTAACAGGACCCTCCTAGAGCACCCAGGCCCCCTGCTGCACTGTCCCGGGCTCCTACCTAGCCTGGAGCTATGTGACCCAGATATCTTCAGGGCTCTCTCTGGGTGATGGGAGTATAGATTTCCTCTTTCTACTTCTTTTCTGTTTTACAAGATTTGAGAAGTGGACATAATTCTTTTATAATCATAGGTAACCGTTATAATAATAAAGACATTTTAAATGAGCCCAGACTTCTAGCTAAAGATAATAAAGTCATTTTTCTCTATTTGTCTCCCTTAAGATCTGCATAAAACAGCCACGAATAAGTAAAAATAGAGATCAATTTGAATTTTGATGGAACCAGAGCAAGTCTGCATCCCCAGACCATCTCTCTTGTATCTGGAGCAAGGCTCGGCAGGAGGAGAGAGCTTCCAGGTCCTTCTTCGTACTTCAGGAAGGATCTGAAAATAAGGTTTGCCCTCCTGAATTAGAGGAATGTGGTTGGAGAGACCAGAAGTGAGGATGGGGTGTCTAGAAAGGTGTGAAGGCATTGCTGTGCAGGTCCTGTTGAACTTGAATGGAAGGGGAGGTGGGCATGGTGGAGAAACCATGGGGACGGGCAGTTTCTCTTGTCTGGGGACTGACCTCCCAGCAAGGGAGACCAAAGGAGGTGAGGTGGGGTGAAGGGTGAATAAGCGGTGACCCATGAGCTCAGTACAGAAAACCTGGGACAGATGCACCCCCTCTCCATCATGGAAAACTGAGGTGCCATCTGCCCTGGAGCACAGGAAATAGAAAATACCTGAAACTCCAACTCTGAACTGAAGTGTGGGCCTCCCCAGCCCAGTCTCTGACCACTCTTCATGCCTTCCACATCCAGCATCTCAAGAGGAGGAATCGTCAGAGAGGAGTCAGCACGTGCCCTATGCATACACACTGGAAAACTTTTAAAAAATAAAAGAGAACTCAGGACGGTGGAAAGAAATCTAAGCAAAAGCCACTGAAGAGCATACATCCCAAGAGGAATTACTCTACATAACAGAAGGAGAGTTGGACAAATGGTTATCCATAGATTCAAAGAAATTACACACAGTATGGTCTTTCTACAAAAGGAACTCAGAGAGTTGATGAAAGGCCAGTTAGCAAAGCTCAGGAAAGAAATGGGAAGTAGACGCTTGACAGTCGAGTACTACACTGAAAGCAGCAACCCCCCAAAATAAACATGACCAGAAATTAGCCGGGGCGGGGGGGGAGGTGCGGAGAACAGGTCAGAGAAAATTATAGGAGTGGAATGGAAGAGAATGCAAAATGTAAATATGAAAATGATAAAAGCTGATAGACAAAGGAGATCAAACATGTACATAAATGGTGGACTTGAAGATGAGAACAGAATGGTGCATAAATAAATACTCAAAAACATAGTTAAACAAATCCTTGTGAAATAAAGACTTTAACTGTATGTAGAATGGGAACAGGAAAAATTATGTAGAAAAATTGGTGAGTTTCCTAAAGTTCAAAAAAAACAAGCAAACAAAAAAGAGAGTTGTATTAGCATCTTGAGTGAAAGGTACTGGGGGAAGAAAGTCAAGTATGAGGGGAAAAAAGTTGGGTAGGTGTCAAACTTCTCCACAGCAATTTGCAATTCGTAAGGTAATGGAGCAGTGTTTATGCTCTGATATGAAAAGGTAAGACCCTCAAATTTATGCCCCACCAAACTAGCGCTCACATATGAAAACCACACATATTTTCAAGCATGTGAGAAGTCAGTTATGTAGGACCTATGGACCCTTCTTGGAAATTTAAAAAAAGAAAGAAAGAAAGAAATGCTTAATGAAATCCAGCCAACCTAGAGATGAATCAAATAACGTAAAGAACAAGCATGTGAGAAGTCAGTTATGTAGGACCTATGGACCCTTCTTGGAAATTTAAAAAAAGAAAGGAAGAAAGAAAGAAATGCTTAATGAAATCCAGCCAACCTAGAGATGAATCAAATAACGTAAAGAATTCTGGGGTGAGAAGTAATAGAAAGGACTGAGGTTGGGGTGTGTGTGATTTACGCCACTGTAATAACCTAAACTCAGACTAAAGTACTATAGAGATTGTGGATACAGAAGAGAGTGTGCATGGTATTAACCTAAATAAGTAAAACAAAATCAGTGGTGTATCAGTTTGCTAGGGTTGCTGTAATCGACTACCACAAACTGGGTGGTTTAGACAGCAGAAGTGTGTCGTCTCAGTTCTGGAGGCTAGACGTCCAAGGTCAAGGTGTCAACAGGGCTGATTCTTTCTGAGGGCTTCTGGTGGTTTGCTGGCAACCTTTGGTGTTCTGTCTCTGCCTTCAGCTTCACACGGTATTCTCCTTGTGTGAGTCCTTCTCTATATCCAAATTTCTCCCTTTTATAAGGACAGTGGTCATATTGGATCAGGGCCCAATCTGTTGACCTCATTTTAACTTGATTTCCTCTCTAGAGATTCTATTTCCAAATAAGGTCTCTTTCAGAGTTACTGAGGGTTAGGACTTCACCATATGGATTTGGGGGGTCCTAATTCAACCCCTCACAAGTAAAGAGGAGGAGAAATGAGAAGAATAAGCGTACAGGCACTTATACAGTAAATGGGTGCTATGTAAAATTGAAATTTGTAGCTTAAGAAACAAAACGAATCCAACCTCTTAATGTTTTAGTACCTTTTTCCTTTTTTTCTTAACTTTAAATAAGTCTTAGAACCAATAGGTCTTGTAGCAAATGAACAATTAGCTGGAAGTATGGCAACTCCTTCCAATTTGCTTCTTTTTTTCCGTTGCGTTAAGTTAAAACAGATTTCTTTTTACTAAGACAAAATTTGTAATTTAAAAAATTGTTTTAAATTTAAAAGAGAGGAAGCAGATCCACAATGGATAATTCTAGTATACTCTGGGAGGTGTTCCATCAGAGCAGTGGTTCTTAACCAGTGGTTCTCCAACCTGAGGCGGGACTGGGGGGCGTTTGGCAATGTCTGGAGTCACGTTTCGCTGTCATGACTTGGCGAGTGGAGTGCCACTGGGATCCAGCTGGTAGAGATCAGGGATGCTGTAAACGTCCTACAATGCACAGGACAGCTTCTCCCCTCCCCATCCAAAAATTATCCAGTCCAAAATGTCAACAGAGCCATGGCTGAGGAATCCTTCACTAGTGGGATGGACCTCAAACAAGGCACTGCAGTTTCCTGACACTGCCCGGAATTCATATACATTTGACATCAGTGACTATGCTCTGTCTCTCAAAGGAATTTTTATTTCAAGAAGCCTGCTGGGATAGGGCATTGCTTATCTGAAAGGGATCATCTCTAATGGGACCTGTAGGCACCATATCAAGCAAATAGGGGCGAAAACTTGGGGCAGGGAGAATTTTCTGGATGGTTCCGAGCAGTACCAGCGGGCAGATCACCACTCTCTGCCGTGCGACCTTGACCAAGACATCTTATTCTCACGGGCTGTCCCTTTTTGCGCCCCCCGCTCCAAATTCCTGCAGCCCCTTTCTGTGGCCCCCTTTCCCCATCAGTTCCTGAAGCCTCCTGCTTGCCCATATCATGCCATGAAGCCCCCTCCCCTGGAACTGCTCTCACTTGGCCATCCCTCTGGAGTGCCTTTGAAGATTTCTGGCTTCTCTAGCTTGGAAGCCGCACACAGGGTCAGGCATCTGAGCCCGATAATCACTCTGTTCTGCCAGGGCCCGAGTGCCACGAAGCCTCTTTTCATGCCTATTTAAAGCCTCCGAGGGGCTTTCAAGTGCTCTTTGATAAATCATAGCAAGTGTTGTTCCGGCCACTCCAGCGCGGTACCTGCTCGCGCCCTTCCCGTCTCCCGGGCAACTGCTCCCCATCTCACCACATTTCACTGGCGACAGTAATTCATTCCACTCGAGCTGACCAGCTTAGTTCCCATTTATTTGCACAGTATGAGCTGTGTCACTCCACTTACCCTCTAGACGGTAAATGGCTTGAAAAATGCAACTGTAACAAATATTCAGGAGAGGATAAGAGAGAGGGAAAAAAGAGTGAGAGAGAGAGTGAAGGAGGGAAATGAAACCTTTGAATTCAGAGTCCAAACACCCAGATAATGAATAAATAATGCTCTTGAATGATCTCAATGAGCAACAGCATCAGGGATGCCATAGAAACTTCCAGGCCTTCCTCGGAAATAAGTCTCATTCTCTTTCTGCTTTTGAGTCTGAATTCTCTGAAAGTGGGGCTAAATCAAATACCATTCTCAGGTCAGGAAAATAATTAGGCTGCTGTATCAGCGTTTACCTTTCAAATCAGAGAGGCCTGGGCTGTTTTCTCTGCCTGTTGGAGGCCAGGGGCCCACTCTGTAGCCCCACTTTCCTTGTGATGATTGGTATGACTTTCAGGGAAACTGAGGCCGCTCGGAATGGTAATGCTTCTTCTTCTAGGTCTCAGAGCTTATACAAACCAGGACTTGGATCCAGGTCTTCTAAAGCCCTGGTGTGACTTGGCTAATGTAGCCTGCATAGCACCTTTGTGAGTAGCATAAAAAGCTGCCCCATCACTCCTAACTTGTAGCTAGGCTATGGCTTGGTTGGCTGATGGTGCCTTGTGTGAAGAGAAGGTGCCCCTTCTTCTGGGGAGATGTGGCCCCATGCTAGGACAATGGTCTGGCTTGCAGTGTGTAGGCTGGAAGCCTTTGTGCAGTGCACATCCCGGACAACCGTATGTGACGTCTTGCCATGATATTCCAGAAAGTCCACTTTCTGTGAGATGTGGGGAATGGGTACCAGAATGTTTACGACTAAATCTAGGCTGTATCTAGGAAGATGGTAGCATGTGCCAAAACCAAGAGCTGAAGCAGGAAGGGAGAGAGGCTACAGAATGCCAGGGCCAGACCCCGGAGGGTTGTCTGCACTCAGGCTGCAGTGGGAGGAGCAGATCTAGGCAAGGGGTTCAGGGCTGAAGATGTGCCAGGGGAGTGTGCACATGTGGTTGGCACATGCTGTGAGGTGGGCCAGCCACTTAGAGGAAGCAGGTGGGGCTGAAAGCATGGCCTGTCTCTGGAGCCACGACAACTGCCTGGAGGCTAGGATTTGGCAGTAGATACCAGGTGATGTCGTGACTAAAATCATGATTTGAACCCTGGCTCTTTCATGGTGGTAGATGAGGTCTTTGATCAGCAAGTATTTACTTCTTCCTCCACCTCGACGGTCAGAAGGTACTTGCCTTTGTTGTTGGGCTGAGCCATATAGCTTGCTTTGGCCAATGAGGGGTTGGCCAGTTTGATGCAAGCAGAGGCTTGAAATGTGCTTGCAAACTTGTCTTCTCATCCTCCTGTCGTTGCCCTGGGAACACACGCCGGGGAGCCCAGTGGTCCTGCTAGGAGAAACGCATAGAGCGGGGTCTGAACCAAACCCAGATCCGAGCCCAGCTGAGCCCAGCCTAGATCAGCCAAACTGGAGCCAAACCTCAGATCACTGTGGTTGTTTGCTCTGCAGCAATAGCTGACTCAGAAAACTCCTTGCTGTGCAGTCTTTGAAAAATTCTTTTATCTACCAAGGCCCTCATTGCTTCATCTATAAAATGGGCAAATGCAGAGCTACTGTAAGAATTTAATGACGTAATAGCATAAAGTACTTCACATATGGCATATAGTCAATAAATATTAAATATGATTGTTATTATTATTTGAAAGCCATCCCTACTTCCTACACCCTTCCCTTGCTTCCTTCCCAGGCATCTCTCCCCACCTCAGGCATCACGATCACCACCAGTTGGGAATGCACCGGGGAGGAGAAGTTGCCAGCTCCTGGCCCATCTTACCAACTACTGCTTTGTGGGAAGAAAAAAACAACAGAGAGGCTACTCACTGTCACGATAAGATTGAACATACGGATTATTTCCTTGTGCAGGATCAGGCCCCAAAAGGAGGTGCAAGGGGGCCTCAAGGTGAGCCTTCCTGAGCACTGGCCCAAGGCCTTTGCCCCAGTGAAGCATGGGAACAAGCCTATCCCATGGATGGAGACTTGCACTCAAAACTCCAGCCTCAGAGCGACAGTCCTGGCCCAGGAAGTCTTAAATGCAGAAAGGAACTACCTTAATTAAGCCTTTGTGTGTGCACCACCCTTCACAGTCTACCAACCACTGATGCTTATGATCTCCTGGGTACCTTGCAGTAGCCCCCGGAGAGAAGGTTATGATCGTTTGCACTTTGCAGGTGCGGAAGTGAGGGCAAGGAAGTGGCCGAGCAGGTGTCAGTGGTCCTCCACTGACCAGGCCTCTCCCACTGACCCCTGGCCCTTGCTGAAGAGGCTGCTGGGAACAGCTTCCAGGGCGAGATCAAGAGAGACTGTCACACGCAGCAAAGCTGAAACCTGCCAAGGGTTGCAGGCACGTCTGTTAGTGAACGTTCACAGGCGTGAAGAGCAGGGAGAATTTCAGAGATTGTCGGGGGCAGCGTCGTCCCCAAACTGAATCATTTGTACAACATCCTGAGGGTTTCTGTCATGTCCACGTGACTTTATTCCTTACTTTGATGGCTTTTTCCTTAATAGACCCCATGTTTCTACTTGAATACCTTTATTTTTTTTTTAATGTTTTTTTGTTTGTTTTTTGTTTTTGTTTTTAATATTTATTTATTTATTTGGCTGCACCGGGCCTTAGTTGCGGCATGCAGGATCTTTGTTGCCACATGCGGGATCTTTTAGTTGCAGCCTGCGAACTCTTAGTTGTGGCGTGTGGGATCTAGTTCCCTGACCAGGGATCGAACCCGGGCCTCAGCCACTGGACCACCAGGGAAGTCCCTGAATACCTTTATTTTTATTTTTATTATTTTTTATGTGGTACGCGGGCCTCTCACCGTTGTGGCCTCTCCCGTTGCGGAACACAGGCTCCGGACGCGCAGGCTCAGCGGCCGTGGCTCACGGGCCCAGCCGCTCCGCGGCCTGTGGGATCTTCCCGGACCGGGGCACGAACCCGTGTCCCCTGCATCGGCAGGCGGACTCTCAACCACTGCGCCACCAGGGAAGCGCACCTTTATTTTTAAATAAAATTTTATATATCTGTGAAGTCACGGATCTAATGTGCTGCTGTATTTTTTCCAAATACACATTAAAATAGATCTATGCCTATTCAAACAAAAGTTGTTTGTCCACAGGCCTCCTCAAATAACCATGCTCATGCTACCCGGGAAGTGTTACTATGGGAAATGCTGATCTAGTCTAAGGCTCTTATTTTTCCGAGGGAAACTGAGGCACAGAGAGGCAATGGGGTTCACCAAGGTCATGTATCTGGATAGAGGCAAAGGCAGAGCCTGCTCTCCAGATGCTTAGCTTGGGCCCTCTTGCCTCACCAGCAGGTCCCCAGCGTGTTTCCTCCATGCCAGTTCTATTCACAGCTCCTGTTCTATGTGATAAAGGATTCTGGGCCCAAATGAGCTTGGGAAATGCTGGGATAAACCCTGTCAGGAGGGTTTGCTTGGCACACACTGATGTGACCCCAAGAGGGCCAGTCACGCTGTTTCCAAACTTCTCTGGCCATAGAATACTTTTTCCGAGGTCAGCTTGCATAGGCTTCTGGATAGGTAGCATGCTGGTGAGCTTGTCTGAGGCTCTGGGCCCAGCAGTTGAGGCCCAGGGACCTCCGTAGAGACCCAGGTTCACCTTGTCTAGGAAACCAAGTCCCATCCTGAATCCCGAGTCAGGCATTATTCTTGCCTCCAAAGGGGGCAAGAAAGGTGGCTGCAGCTGGGAGGGCTGGGAACCCCGGGGGCTTGGATCCTGGAAGCATCAGGGAGGCTGGGGTGGGAGAGGTGGGGTGTCTCCAGAGAGGAGCCTGGCTGTGGCATGTTCTGGGCCTGAAGACCACCGGCCCCATCCTGACCCCACTCCAGTCACGCCAGGCTTCCAAAACCGACTCATCAGGGGATTTACCATGGCTTTTCCTCTCACCAGCTGTGTGACCTTGGGAAAGCTGGGAGCTCTGAGACTCAGGTTCCTCATCTATAAACTGGGATAATACCTTTCACATGATCGTAATGAGAAAATGTACATCAAGTACCCAACGCAGGGCCTGGTGGTAGATGCCCTGTAAATGGTAATTAGTAATATTATTACCATCATTAGCAGCAGCAGCAGTCTTGAACTTGCCCCGTCCCCTCCTAAATCTGTGATTCCGATCATCCTGGCTCTCCCTTCCTCACTTCCTGGTTATCACGTAGCGCGTGGGAATGCCTCCTTGGCTTTCAAAAGTACGAGGAATTGTTTGGTAGACGGAGAAAGTGCCTTTCCCTCTTTTCTATAGATCCCATTCATTGCTCTTCCAGGCACCACTGCCCTGGGCAGGTGGGGTACTTGAGCTCATCACTTTGGAATCCTGCCCCGTGTCTTGCCGGATGTGAAGTCATTGAACTGGTGTCCTCAGTGGTCCGCAGAGGTCCCTGTGGAGGCTTCGAGGCAGACACTGTGAGTTGCCTGCTCTACTGCACCACCCTGTACCTTTCTGCAAAGTATCATGATCAAATATGAAAGTGTTGAATACATACTTATATCTAAACGTCCCCTGGGAGGTTTTTAGGAGAAATGTTTTCTCACCTTACCAAACAAGGAGGGCATCCCTTTGTTTATCCCTAGTTATCTCTTCGATATTCTCTGGCCCCTCCCATCTTGCACTGTACACTGTAGTGTGACGATGTGATGGTTGGGCCTGCTGCAGCCAGCTTGCGACCACGAGAAAGAGACCAAGAGAATCCTACACTGCTGACCAAGATCCTTGACACCCCTGACTTGCCAAACCACTTCCACTGAGTAGACACAGGTCAGAGGAGATGGGTTCAGTCAGGGGCAAGATCAGTCTTCTAGGGCCAACAAGCACATATTGCTGGGTCCTGGGCGCCGAGCACTGTGTTAGACCCAGAGATAAGAAAGAAAAACCACCATGATGACTTCCCTCCCTCATAGCATCCGTGCAGCTAAATGACATCTTAAGCTTGCAAACTTCGATTCAGCTCGTCTTCCCAGGACGGGGTTCCAGACTCAAAATCTGGTGGTTCATCCTGGGGCAACTTATTAAAGTGATTCTGACCCGAGTTTCCATTCATGGAAATTGAGGCTAGTTGTCTCTAGCTCATAGGGTTCTTCTGGGATGATGGCCGTAAAGAACTGAGCACACTTCAGTTAGTTCTTGAGTTAATGATTTGACTACTGCAGTTATTAATAAATATCATCGCCCTGGTGTCAAGAGGCCTTTGCTGGAACCCTCTTAACCGTTACTCATGCCTAGATTTCCCTGACCGGGCCCACGTCTCGGGTCCTGGGTCCCAAGGCCCATGTGGGCCTGTCTGGAGGTCAGGGTGGCCTCACACAGGGACTCCACATCCTTGTGATGGAAGCACCGAAAGGAAATTAATTCTCTCCATTCGGGGCCCTCCTCTCTATTACCTATTCATCAAAAATTGCCCGGCGTTTGTGCATTTTTCATTACAAGAGTCAACATTTGCCACGTTAATAAAGCAAGGGGCTGCTTTTCTCCCCTCAGAAATAGAATATGTAACAACACGGCCCCTTTGATGTTTCTCGGCCAATACAATATGTATCTGAATGAGGATGAAAGCCGTCCTGTTAGGGCCGGGCCGCAGAGATGCCTTGATGGAGGGGAGCCGGGGGTGCGGGGGGTGGGGTGCGTGGTGGTATGTCTGGAAGAGGCCCAGCAAGGCAGGAAGTGGGCTGGGCTTCCTCGCCATCCCAGCTTCTGAGAGCCCTCGCCGGGTGAGAGAGGTAACAAGAAGATTCTCTTTCCCTCTAGGGATCCCCGCTGCGGTAAATCGTGACATCCAGAGGCTAGGAGGTGACATGGGGTGCCTGAGGAGGGTATGGAAGCCCAGTTCCTGGACCGAGTGCGGGAGTGGAAGTTAGTTGCCGGGTCAGCTCATGGTGTCTTGGATGCAGGACGGCCGGGGGTGGCAAAGAAAACCTTCTCTCCACGTTGTTTGTGTGTGTCACACGGAACCATGTACGTGCACGTGCCTGTGATGGGAGTGCGCGTCTGGGGGGCCAGAAGTATTTTTGTCCTCAAAAGCCACCGCATGTCCTGAGCACGAATGATGCCAGCACTGTGGAAGGCACTTGGGGTGATGAACCGATGGGACCCTCCCTGTCTCTGCCCACGTGGAGCTGACAGTCTAGTTGGGGAGAGGCCCCCATGCTGAGACGTGAATATCCAAGGTTCCGTTCAAAATCTGGATGGTGCCGGGAGCCGGGCCACAGGGCAGGGTGGACAGAAGCCCCAGAGGACCCAGCAGCCCGATCCCAGGCCCTCACCCTCGGCAGTGAGGCAACTGCAGACCGGCTCCTGACGGGGCCCTGGAACAAGTGACCCGGGCAGGAAAGCAAGTGGGGAGCTCTCCCCTCCCTACGAACCCCGTGTTTGCCATACCCCATCTTCAGGGAATACTCTGACCTCAGAACCATCAAAAAATCAGCCCCTTGGGTAAACTACACCCGCCCCCATGTCTTCAAAGAACCCACAAGGATGGCATGAAAAGGAAAGCCATCGATTCTCTGTCCCATCAGCTTGTCTCTCCCCATCCCCAGCCAGTTCTCTTTCTCCTTTTGGATAATCCCATGAAATGGCTCACAACAGAGGCATGGGAGGGTGTGCTAGCTTTTCTAGTCACTGGCTGTGTGACCCCAGGCAAGCCACGTACCGTCTCTGAGCCTCAGTTTCTTTACCTGTGAAACAGGGATAACAATAGTGCTTCTGTCACAGGGCTGTTGAGTCCTGAGCGCGCTGCCTGGCGTGCAGCCGTCCCTGGGTGGTGATGAGCAGTCATGGCCTGCGCCTTCCTCCTGAGCATCCCGGTCCTCCGGCCCCCACCCCTACCCTGCAGGCCGGGGCCTGTTGGGCAAAACTGCAGCCAGAGTCTCCCAGGGCCTGGGAGGGCTGTAACACGTTAGGACTGTCTGGTGGGACCTGGTCAGACACTCACAGCCCTAAAGTAGGCAGAGAGGCCCGTTCCAGGCTCTGGGCTCACTGTGGATGGTCTGGTCAGCGCAGGTTTGCTGCTGTAAGGAGCATACCTGTGTGCACACCGGCTCCTTGTGGCTCTAGCCTGCTTCAGCAGGTCCATTGTCAAGGCCCCTCATCCTCTCTCCAGAAGGTCACTGATACCAGTAGGAACTGTGGACAGTCAAGGTGGGAGGAAGGGACCAGAAAGCTCAGGAGAGTCAGTGGGCTCATTGAAGAACTAGAAGCCATAGTCTGAAGACAAGGCTCAAACCCCTTCAGGAAGCCTTTTCACCGTGCCAAGCCTCAGTTGTCTCCTCTGTAAAACAGAGCTCCTGTTACCCACTGGCCCCTACTCTTGATACGCCAGGATCAATTGAGGTAATGTGTGTGTAAGAGGTCAGTAGGGTGGCTGAGAGTGCCAAGACCAGAAGCAGCACTGCCAGCCTCTAGCCAAACTCTGGATTCAGTTACTGGTGAGCAGTATGGGATGGCCACAGAACCTTCTCGACAGAGCTGCCGTGAGGATTCAGAGAGCGCCCATGCACGAAGTGCCCAGGGCTATTCCAGGCACCAGCGTCCACCTGTGCTCTCAGGGGCTCCCACTGAGTGGGGGAGAAAGACAATGAACAAATATCTAAGGGGTGCTGTGGACAGAGTGACCATGGGTCTCCTGATTATATCGGCTGTCTCTGCACAATTACTAAGAGTGCCCCTTTCACACTCAAAAGTCTCCTGGTTTGGAAGATCAGTTCTATACTTCCCTTCACGATGAAGAAAATGGAAGAGAAGGATTAGTGAAAAAGTGACCTAGAAGAGCATGTTTAGATGGGTTAGAAAGGCCACTCAGAGGATATGACGTTTTCATCAGACCCGAGTAAAGGGAAGGAGTCAGCCGGGTAATAATCAGGTCGATGAGCATTTCAGGTGGGGGGAAGAGCAAGGGCAAAGGCCCTGAGGCAGCGCTGAGCTTTGGGTGTTGGAAGAACAGGAGAACTAATAATGTTGTTGAGCAGAGGAGAGAGTGGTGCCAAAGGGGGGCCTGGGGTAGGCGGGGCCTGATCGCAGAGAGTCTGGTGGGCTTTGGGAAGGGAATTTAAATTTTGTTCTCTAGGTCAGAGGTCAGCACATTTTTTTCTGTAAAAGGTCAGAGAGTAAAGATTTTAGACCTCATAGGCCATAAGCTCTCTGCTGCTCCTACTGGCCTCCTCAACTCTGCTGTTGTAGCACAAAAGTTGCCATCTTCAATATGCAAACAAATGAGTGGGGCCATGTTCCAATAAAACTTTATTTATAAGAACAGAGACAAGGCATGATTTGACCCCAAGCCGTAATTTGCCAACACTGCTCTAGGTCATGGGAGACCATGGATAGATTTTAAGCAATGGCTTGATCATTGTATGACACCATCTGATTTACATTGTTAAAGTAACCTCTCCCATTGCTGTGAGGGTAATGAATGGCCGTGGGTCAAGAGAGATAACCTGCTTAAAAAAAAAAAAAACTACTGCAAAAATCCAGGTAATTGCTGATGGACTCAGGAGCTAGCAGAGGAGCTGGAGAGAAGTGATGGATTTGGGAGCGGTTTTGAAGGGAAGCAGCCCAGAAGGGAGGTCTGTTACTGTGAAATGTGGGTGAAACGCAAGGTGTGATCATCAGCATTGTCATCTGTACCTTTTTGCACGTCCAAGGGGCTGGCTAGCCTGGCAGCCACCAGGCCCATGCAATAAGCTTTGTAGAAATTGCTTCCTTAGTTCAAATCACTTACAAAAGCTCGGGCTGCAATTATAAAGCTTCATAGCTGTGCAGCATCCATAAAAAGAGGTAATTTTAATATTTGGTTCAACTTCAAAGCAATAACTTAGAATTATATATACCCCATTAAAATATAATGTTTCTCCCCCAAACTAATCAAATGGCTCAATCAATTGTTGGTGGATTGCCAGTGGCCTGAGGATCAATGGGAATAGAAAATGTATTCTATATTTTCCCTGTTACATAGAGTTAGAGCACATATTTTATTAATGTTCATCCTTTAGAGACCAGATTTGTGCGTTCGCTAAAATAAACACTACAATCTTTAGGGTTTGGTTGGATGGAGAGTGCCGGAGAGTGTAAGGGCAAAGAACGCTTCACAAGGAAGCAGCCATTCCAGAGCCCTTGTGAGGTGGTGGGAACCACCTAGAGCTCGGATCCTGGGAATTTGCGTCTTGCATCTCCCATTCACATGTTGAATGACTTTGGAATATGTCTTTTCTCTTCTTAGTCGCTCCATTTGTCAAATGACGAGTTTGGACAAGATCAGTGAAGGTAAACAGGACTTGGGCTAAATTAGCTCAATTAGTAGGCAATGCATGGAGCCTTGAATGGGGAAGGATTCTGAATCTATGGCTGGGTTCAGAGGGAGGGAGTGCAGTCACTGATTAGTAATGTCTGTCACGGGCATGGCTTAGGCATCCTGCAAGCCAGGGGTCTGTGATCCTTGGACTAAATGGATTCTAAGGCCCCTTCTGTTCTAACAGGTTGAATAAAGGTCTATTAGTCTGAGTAGGTAGTCTCCTCTATGACTTGTAGGATCTTCTCAGGCCCTCCATGAATGGTCTCTCACCCTTCCCTACGGCCAGCTTTGTCTAGACTGGGAACTCACGGAGAATAATAGATTCCAAACTCTGTGTGCAATAAGTCAGTTGCTACATTTCAATGATGCTTATTGTGCACCAGGCACTGCAGAACTAAAGGTCCATAAGCCATGGCTGCAGCCTTATATGAGCAGGGACTATGGAGAAGGGCATTCAATTTAAAGAAGGACCAACAAGTAACATAAAACTCTAAGGTGGCCCAAGTCTCCCTGAATTTTCCATCCATACTTGGGAAGACCTAGTCTAGAGGGTGGGTCACTCCCCTCCTCTCCTGAGTCTCTCTTTTCTCTTGGTGAGCTGTCGCCTCCCCTTTAGCAGTTGCCTTGTTTGGTTGCAAGCAACAGTGACTGACCCAGGCAACAAAGAAATTGATTGGAAAGCTATAGGGAAGAGCTCACTGAGTTGATGGAAGGCTGGAGAACTGGCTCAGAAAAAGGCAGCACTAGGAGTTCAGGGTGCTGGAATTGAACAATCATGTGTGGCACTGCCTCTGAAATGTTTTCCACTCATGATTCTGTGTCTTGGGAGAGAGTTCAGTTGGCCAGCCTTGGACTACATGCTCTCTTCTTGGTAGGGGACTACAAGCAGCCTTGATTTATAGGCTGACACAATGGAGTAAAGAGAATACCCCAAAGAAGACATAGTACAGACACAGGAGAAGGAGGATATGGATAGTGGGAGGTCAAAACCAGAACACATCTAGAGGAACAGCTCTGCCATTCTGCCTTGGCAGCTGATATGAGCCTCTTCTAACCCTAATCAAGGGTCAGCTTAGGCTGCTGGTTCTATTTTCTGATGGCAGAAGCTTGGTCACTGTGTTAGTTTCCTGTGGCTGTGTAACAAATAGCCATGAGCTGGGTGGCTTTAAAACAAGAGAAGTTTGTCCTTTCACAGTTCAGCCAGAAGTCCAAAATTAAGCTGTCGACAGGGTAGCGTTCCCTCTGGAGGTTCTAGGGGAGGGTCGTTCTTTGCCTCCTCTACCTTCTGGTGACTGTCAACATTCCTTGGCTTGTGGCTGCATCGCTTCCATGGTCACGTTGCCTTTTCTTCTGTCCGTCTCAAATCTCATCCTGCCTTTCTCTTATAAAGTCACTTGTCATTGGACTTAGGGCTCATCCAGATTATCCAGGAGGATGTCTTCATCTCAAGATCCTTAACTTAATCACACCTACAAAGATTCTTTTTCCAAATAAGGTCCCCTTCACAGGTTCTGGAGATTAGGATGTGCACATATGCTTTTTGGGGGTCACCATTCTGTCCACTGTACCTACACCAACATTATTCTTCCTTGTGATCTGTCTGCTTCTCCCATGATGCCAGGGGGCAGGGCATTCTTCCCTTCTGCTACAATTTGTTAAGAAGTTTTCTATACAGGGTAGACATGTTTGGTAGAGTTTTAAAATGTCCAGAGTTTCTATTATGTGCTGGGCATTTTTACATGCAAGATTTATTTTGAGCCTTACGACCACTCTTCAAGGATAGAATGGCCTCCTATTCTTCTCTTCCCTGTGGCTCCAGATGGGACCTGACTCAAGAAGTGGTGGAGCTGAGATTCACATCCAGGCCTCTCTGGCTGCCATGTCTGCCCATTTTCCACTGCAACCACTCCTATTTGACTTAATCCTTGCTGGGTATTTTTTTTTTGTCCATTCCTTTAAGAAACGTAGAAGGAAATCCCCTGAAGACTGGGTAAGAGGCCATTATGAGTGATACCCTTGATATCATGCCTAAAATTGTCCCTCACTGCCAAAAATAAAGGCCTGCCTTTGCAGGTTGAGCTGGAACCCTGGGAGTCTCCCCTTCCTCTCACAGGGATCTCAAGGGCATCACTCGTGGGCTACCTCTGCTTCCAAAAGTCATCCTGGGCTCCAACAGGAGGCCCTTGGGACCCACAAATGCATTTCGTGGTAGTCCTCCAGAGACCATCCAGAAAAGTGGGAGCCTGGGACCGCTGTTGAAGGCTGGCTTTTCCTCCCAGTGCTGAGTGGCTGACCATCAGCCCTTCAGTGCAGAAGAACTGAATTACAGGCCCCGGTTCTCCCTCACAGTGCTGTGACCAAGATCTACAATTAAAACTCGGTCTGTGCACAGACTTATAGCCTTGGGCTTTGCATTCACTACAAAAGCAGAGCTGTCTTACCAGTTACCGTCCTCCGAGGATTTGAAGAACTGTGGGCCCCTGAGCCCCAGCGATGATGGGAGTGCTTAAGGCTAAACAGCACAAAGGCAAAGACCTTCCCAGAATTGGGAATTGCCCAACTTTGAGCCAGTGGCTTCCTTTAGAATTTGGAACTCTATTAGCAAACATCTAGTCGAAACTTTTCCTATTCCACTGAGGCCCAGGGAAAGGCAGAGGCCTTCCCGAAGCCCCATAGAACTCTTATCTCCTGGTTCCTTTCCTGGGTGCCTTCTCTGACACCCCAAGAGGGCTGCACAGAGCAGCGGACAGGTCAGATGAGCGAGAGCCTGTGTAGACAGCTGGGGGAAAGGAGCCTACCAATTAGTCTGGGAAAGTGACAAGCACATGAAAAATGACTGAGAAGAGAAACCTAGACACTTCACGAGGAAAATTACACTTCCACACAGCCTCGAAATGTTCCCCATAAAATATCCCGGCAAAATATCTCCAAGAACACGCGACATGCTGGGATTCCGTCACAGGCTCCATTTAAGTGTTTTCACCTGGGGAAAAGTTTTGTTTTTCCACTTGAAAAATAAGCAGGATCAACTTATAGGCTCAAAGGAAATGCCTCCTCAGAAGGAGAACAGTTGTGTTTGCAGAGAAGCATTTATTCATTTAATAAGCATTTTCTGAGTCTCATTATGAGCTCAGGCAGCAAGGATACAGTGGTGAGCAAGAAGGACACAGTCCTGGCCCTAAGGATGAAGATGACGATGCTGATGCTGACGATGGAGGTGGTGATGGAGGTCGTAATGTTGGTTCTAATTTTTAACTTCTATTAAGAATTCACCCCGTGCCTTGCCCATTCATTGATCATCTCATTGTATCTTTGCAACAAGCCTGTGAGGCAGGGACTTTTATTAGCCCCTTCTTACAGATATGGAAACTGGGGCACAGAAGTATTAAAGAACATTCCAATGCTACTCATTTAGAAACTGATGGCGCCAGGTTTTGACGTAGCCAGTCGGGTCTGATAAAGGAGATAGACGATAAACAACTTGTCTCTTAAAAATAAATATATGATCACAAACGGTGACGACTTCCACAAAAGACAAGTACGATTATTTTAAGAGAATGAAAAGGAAAGACTTCTTTGTGTAGGGGTTTTAGGGAAAGCTTGAAGGGCAAGTAGGAGTTAATTCAGCAAAGAGGATGGGGAGAGGGGAATGTATACCGCGTTTTTAAATGGACACTGAAATCCTTTCTTTGCAGTGGAATTCCACGTAACATTCTATATAATAAAATAGGACAAGGGCACAGCCTGCATGGGAAAGCCTGGAGGTACCCCCAGTCCACTACCGTCCTGACTCTCCTCTCTAGGGCCTCCCCCTACCGTCCCCATCCTGCGGTGACCCAAAGCCCCGCAGGAGACGGTGTGGGACCCACCGACCTGGAGGTTGAGATTTCAGCCAGGGCTGGGTCTGCTCCTGGGGCCAATGGACAGTGGCTCTGGGGGCCGAGGTGTGAGGAGTGGTCAAAGTCCTCTCCTCTAGCCTGACACTGGCATTGGCCGCAGCCAGCACAGTGTCTGGTGGCTTCTCATAGTGGTGAGCGGGGAGAGGGTGAAGGTGACGTGGAACAGCAGGACCCACCTTTTAGCCGGGAAGCCAAGTGATGGCTGCGTCCACTGCTGTCCTCAACTGGCCCTACTGCTTGAGCCTCCCAAGTGACCCCAGAGTATCTGCTAGACGGTTACTGGCCATGAGTCCATACCCTTCGTTTTCTCCCACCTCTGCGCCTTTGCTTTGACCCCCCTCTTCCATTTGGATAACCACGTTTTCCCCCCGTCACATCATTCCCATTCACTTCCATTTTTCCCAAACTGACGTATCAGCTGAGACTCGGGCTGGCTCCCTTAACCCCGCCTTGAACTCTGGAAGGAAGCCGTGGTGCAATTCATCTGAGACGTGGGGTTGGGGGAGGGCATAGCTGGGGGTTGGAGGAGTCCAGAGGCTGAAGGTCCACGTTTGTTGACCCCTCCATCAAAGGCTGGCTCGGTGACCCTGGCAAATCCCTTAAGCCCTCAGAGCCACACTTTCCCCACCTGTAAAAGAGGACTAATAATGTCTATTCCACAGGCACCTTTGCTGGTGGTTCCTGGACGAATATGTAATCTTTGCTTGTGGACTGTTGGGTCGTGCGAACCACATCTGAAGTGCCCACCCCTGCGGGTACTGGATATGCCCGCTGTGGCCAATATCCCCTTCTTTGAGGAATCGCCCCCATCACAGACAACTTTGTAAAATCAGATTCCCCCCCCCCCACCCCCCCAACCCCCAGGTTGATTGGCTTCTGTCCCGAGGACAGCTTGGCCATGGGCTAGCTTGGAAAAATGGACGAGGCCAATCAGATCCCTGCACCTGGAAATGACCATGAGCCAGGACGACCAGAACCCCACCTGTGGGTATCGAGTTAAGAAGTGGTGAGTGAGGGAAGCTCAGGGCCGGAGTCACCATCAGGGGTGAGCACAGACTGAGACTTGGAGGACACTGGTGGGGGAGAGAGGAAAATGGGGGCAGAGACACATGGAAATGCCTGAGAGAAGACCACACTAGCTGTTCCCATGACAATAGGGCTACTCTCAGTGACCTAAGTAAAGCTCTCTGCCCAGGGTCAGCACTGCCTGCAAGGGGATGTGAAGGAGGAATTGACTTCCACTCACTGCCATACCTCCAAGGAAGGCCCCAGGGGTCAGCAAGGAGCCTGTGAGGAAATCGCAGTGGTTATCACTAAACATGTGCCGGGCATCCGTCTGTGGTCCATCCTCAGAACTGCCCTGGGAGGCAGATACCATCAATCTCCCCATTTCGCAGATGCGGAAACTGAAGCAAAGAGAGGTCACATGACTTGCCTCATACGACAAGATGTACGAGTGAGTGACCCAGGATTCAAACCCAAGTAATCGTCTCTAGAGACTCTGAACTTAATCTCTGTGTTATCCCGTCAGCTACTGTAATCAGCCAGAAAAGGCAATGAAAAAGAGATACAAGAGTCCATTCACAGGAGTCGCAAAAATAGTCACCGGCCCAACAAGAAAAGGGCAGGAGCTTCATGAAGAAGAGCACAAAGCTTTGCTGAGTCACAAAAAGCTTGAATGATACACAGACACTGCTCCTCTATGGAAAGATTTAGTATTAAAGTTGCCAGTTTTGCCCACAGTGATTTCAAAGTTTAAGACAACCTAAATCACGAAGGTACTTTTTAAGGAGCTTGATAACACGATTCTAAGTTGCACCTGGAAGATTTAATGGGAGAGAAGGGCCGGGAAGTTTTTGAGAAAAGGAGCATAATTAGGGGGAATTTGCTCATTACCATGTTTGGGGGGCATATTATGAAGCCATGGTAATTAAAACAGTGTGACACTGGCTTTGAAGAGCAGAAAGATAAAAGATATGCAATTAAATATTTGCTATATGATAAAGGAGGTGTTTCATGTAAGTGAGAAAAAATATATCATTTATACCCAAATTAATTCCAAATGGATTCAATGTTTTCATGTGAAGAAATGAAACTGAAATTTCCTCTCAAAAATGCATAACCTGAATTTAATCAAAAGGGAACATCAAACAAACCTGGACTAGGGACCTTCTACAAAATGGTTGGCCTGGAAGCTTCTAGCTATCAGCAGCAAAGCAGGCAGAGGGCAGAGAATGAGCTCTCAGAGCTGGGGGAAGAGACCCCGGTGTGGGTGGAGTGGTGACGGCACCCGCGGCAGAGGGAGGGGTGGGTGTTGCAGGAGCTGGTGACGCCACATGAAGAAAACTGGATCCCTGGGACTTCCCTGGCGGTCCAGTGGTTAGGACTTGGTGCTTTCACTGCAGAGGGCCCGGGTTCGACTCCCGGTCAAGGAACTAAGATCCTGCAAGCTGCACGGTGCGGCCCACTGCCCGCCCCCACCCCCCCAAAAAAAGAAAGAAAGAAAAGAAAAATGGATCCCGGAAGAAGGTTCTGGGAGCAACCTGTGTCACCAACAAGAAGCCTCGTCCTTTGCCTCCCTGGTTTTCTGAACTCCCCTCTAGTGATTGCTGATCCATGCCTTAATGCAACATTGTGTAAGCTCAGAAAAACATATTTGTGAAGAACTTTTAATTACAGTAAGCCTCCTGCATACGAATGAGTTCCATTCCTAGAGTATGTTCGTAAGTCCAACAAAGGTAGCCTAGGTACACAACTAACACGATTGGCTATATAGTACTGTACTGTAATAGCTTTATAACATGATACTTTTCACACAAATAATAGGTAAAAAAAACAAACAGAATAAATAAAGAAAACATTTTTAATCGTACAGTCCAGTACCTTGAAAAGTACAGTAGTACAGTACAACAGCTGGCATACAAGGGCTGGCATCGAGTGAACAGGAAAGAAGAGTTACTGACTGGAGGAGGGCGAGGAGGTGGCAGATGGTACAGCTGAAGGATCGTCAGCGATAGGAGGATGTAGAGGATGCGTGCACGTGACAATGTACGCCAGACACATGAAGTAACGTGACTGGACATGTGAACGCACCTGAAGGTTCACAACTTGAAGGTTCGTATGTAGGGGACTTACTTATGTGTCAAAACAGACGTTAAATATAGAGTTAGGCAAAAACATTTTGTAGCGTTTACTATGTGCCAGATACTAGTCTAAGTCCTTTTAGATTTAGTCCTCATATTTACCCTATAAGGCAGGTACTATTATTATCCCCTTTAAATTTGAGGAAATTGAGGCAGGCCACAAGAGGTCAAGTGACTGCGTCCAAAATCACATGACTGTATATGCTAGGACTGAGGCTTGGTGGTAGGTAGTTGAACCCCTAAAACTGCACTAATAGCCACCATGCTCTACTGTTCTGTATAAAATCAGTAATATGCCCAGGATAAGACTGAAGGGATGCTCAGAGACTACCCAGCTTGCCCAGAAGCTGGGATTATGGGTATTTGTTTTCTGGATGTATTTGCCTTTGCTGAACTTTTAGAATATTCCAGGGTAAGTCACGACTTTTTTTTTTTTTTTTTTTTTTTTTTTTACAATTGGAAGAGTCAACAACTAAATGGAAAAAATTCTACCCACCCTTCTAGTTTGTTCTATGGGAGTCAGTTCTTGGCCCCTCCAAGCCCACGCTGACAGTCCTCTCTGAAATCCCACACCACTTAGGTCCCCTTTATATTGCTAAGGACTTCATTGTTGGCTAAGCGGTTGGTGGGTTTGATTCATCGCTAGGACATTGTGAGTTCCTCAAGATGGTCTCTACTTGGTTCTCCGGGGAAAATGCAGGTGGGGTCACATCTCAAGCCTTTCTTGCTTGTTCACCCTCTGTAAGATAATATGTTTGTGTTAAGCCACTAAGTTTATTGCAATTTGTTATAGCAGCAATCAGAAACTAATACATTCCTAGTGAGGACAGAGTCAGTACATGAACTTGTGCTGTCTGGCGTCAGAGCTCAAACTCTTAACCATGATATCTGACTGCCTCGATCAGTGTATACGGAATATGGGTCCATGGTGAAATTATTTGGGGTCCTGGGAATTCAGGAGGCCTTGAGGATATGCTGAGTGAGGCTTAAGGTAGATCCCAATGAGGGCCAGGGTTTGGATAAGTGAGGGTAAAGAGGGAGCAGAGCGGAGAGAGCATTCTGACTGAGGAAACTGTGTCCAAAGTTCCAGAGGCAGCAGACAAGAAAGCAGAGGTGGGTGAGGTGAAGGGCCAGGTGGAGTGGGGAGCAATAGGAGGCCAGCAAAGGCCAACAGAGAATGTGCCTGGATGCTGTGGGTTCTGCGAGCAGCCATGGGAATGATGAACAGATGCCAGTCTATAGCCTGGGGATGCTGAGGGACCCAGGAGTTGGCCAGGTCTCGCTCCTCGTTGGCAGACATGAGGCTGCTGTATTCTTTGGGGCATCTGGCACCATGGTTTTGGGAAAACATTTCCCCCCAGGTCAAGTCCAGCTCAGGCTGAGTCTTCTGGGCCCTGGGGCACCAGACCTGTGGGAAATAGGACTGTTGGCGGGGCCCAGCCCCCGAAACCTCCCCTAGCTGAAGGAAGATGCTGGAGAGAAGCCTTGCTCCTAATCCCTCTGGTCTCACAATCCAATGCTTATTTCTACCCAAGCTAGGCTGCCGGCAGAGTTTGTCTCAGGTGTCCCTGCCCTAAGCCTTGATCTTCAGCTTCCTGGGACCCCATTCAAGACGGAATGCCATTCATTCGTTCATCCCTTTATCCACCCCATACTTACTGAGCCCTTACTATGTGTCAGACACTGGACTAGGTTGTTGGTGAGACAGTGATGGTCAATGTCCTGCCCACAGGGAGCTCAAGTCATGTCACTCTTGTCGCTCTGGCCAGATGGGGCTGGATGGGGCATGGTGGATCTCCCAGCCTGGAAGATGCACATGGTGACCCATAGTCACACAGCCAACGGGTACATTTTGTTTGACATGCACAGTTGGGTTTTTTTTCCTTATTTACTTATCAACGTATACAGATCAGAAGATTTCATATATAATAGATACCTGGCTTTCCAGTTTCCCATGAAAAACTACAAGCTCTGGCAAACCAGGCTCATGTTTGCACACAACTAGGGTTGGAACTGAGTAGCAGCTGCCCCCTTTGGTTCACCACGATCACCCGCTTCCTGGTCCCTGAGTCTCCCAGCCTGGAGGACAGGTGTCAGGACCCACTGTCATAGTTGTATTGCTGTGTGTTACTTGGAGACCTCCACCTTCGGAGACAGTTCCCAATATACGTGGCCTTTATGATCTCTTCAGAATCAGTGCTTACCTGACATGAGTCCCAGAAAATGCTGCATGCTGCCCTGGTGAGCTCAGTAGTCACATGAATATCCATGCACCTGCTGTTGTAGCTGGTGCGGATGAGAGAGCTCCATGCTGGGACATAGGACCTGCTGATGAGTCTTATATGGGTTTGCTGTGTGACCCTGAGCAGGTCACTTCACCAATGCCTCAGTGTCCTCACACGTACAATGGGGAAGTTAAAAACCCTCCAAGCATTCTCCTAGCTCTAAAACTCTCTCCCCGATTGCACTTCCTTCCTTCCCCGTGGCACTGGGAGGGGCTACTCAGATCATAGATGCGGAAGCATCTTGAAAATTCAACAATTGCACACTGGCTAAGAGTACAGGCTTTGGAGGCCAACAACTCGAGAGTTTAACTCTCAGCCCAGCCCTAACTTGTTGAACCTGGGGAAACTTTCTTAAGCTCTCCATCTCCATTTCCTCATATGTCAAAAGGGTGTAATAAAATTCACTCACATTGTTGTGAATATTAAACAAGTCATTGTAGGGAAAGTGCTTAAAGCAATGCTTGGCGCCAAGCAGTGCTTAATAAATATTAGCTCTGTGCCAGGAGCCACTGTTATTGTAAAAGCCTCTGTTCTTGAAGAGTGTCTAAACTCATGGGGAGACAAGGAGTGCCTCTAAAGTACAGTCTGGGGACAAGAGGACTGTATGGCATTCAGCATGAATTCAGGGAGTGTAGTGGAGGCTTTCAGACCTGTAGGAAGCAGAGAAGGGTGGTCTGGAAGAGTTCAGAAGGCTTCTCTAAGGAAGGTGTTGATGGGAGGATTTGGCTGAGAAATAGTGGGTGCCAATGGGAGGGTGTTTTGTGGGTAACCCTATTCCAGGTGGGAGAAAGAAAGGACCAGGCATTGCTTCACTTGGTCATTTATATTTTTAATGATGCCTCGTGTCAGGCTCAGTGTTTGGTGCCAAGGACACAAGTAAATAAGGCAATTCAGTGTTGTAACTAAGACCACAGACGTTGAGTCAGACATACTTGGGTGAGAGTCCCAGTGCTGTTGCCATCAAGCTGTGTGATCTTGGTCAAGCTATTTAACCTCTCTGAGCTTTACTTTTCCATTCTGTACAATGGGGATGATAATGGCACTTCGTCAGGGGGCCTGTGAGGATTAAACGAACTAATGCCTGAAACAAAAAGTCAGCCCCTGGTACGTGATGGTCATCGTTGCTCCCTTGTTTTGTATGTCTTTTGCATTGTAACATTGTGGGGAACATGGCCTGTGTGAGAAATACAGCTTCTGACTGGGAATTGCATATAACTCAAAGGATAAATGATCTAGGCGGCAGGCAAGACTTGCCAGACTATGGGATGGTCCTACACATGAATAAAAAAGATCCAGAACAGTGCTACTCAAAGTGTGGTCTGTGTTCCCACACCAGCCCAAAAACTCTTTGTAGGAGATCTGTGATGAGACAACTATAGAGGTTGAGGGTAAAAGCTTAGAAACTTTTTCAGCAGTTTCACATCGACTGACATCCAAAGGCATGCTTGGTAGACTTGTCTCACTGAACAGGATGTAGAACAGTTCAGTTATTGTTGAATTTTCATGGTAACAGTGCATGTGGCTCAAGTTGCTTACCAGTCATGTGCAGTAGGACCAAGTGTCAATCCATGATGGATTGGAAATATTTAAAAATGGTCCTTTGCAACAGATAGTTTGAGAAACAGTGTGTTATAGTCAGGCAGAGAGCTTAATTTTGAGTGAGTTGATTTGTCAGTCAGGGCCCACCATGAAAACAAAATGTGCTCTAGGTGTTTCAAATATAGAGAATTTAACAGAGGGGATTGATTACACAGGCAATGGAAGATCTGGGAAGGCAAATAAAGGACAATGATACAACCCAGAAATTGGCTACAGCAGGAATCTGCTACCATTCCTAGGCTGGAGGGACAGCAGAAGGATATGGTGCAACTAAAATCAAGATTCAGCGTTGTCCAGAGAGGGCTAGACCCATGGCTAGGGCTTCTCAGCAGGATCTGGG
>NW_021146835.1:0-25000 GCF_002837175.3 Physeter macrocephalus
GTCCTGAGGAGGCTGGACGTCAGGTAGAGGCCTCAGCATGGCAGAGGCTGTGGTGGGCTGGGAACTGTGTCTCCTGCCCTGTCTAGCCTCTAGCATCTGCCTTCCTGAGACTCACCCGCAGGAGGAATGGGAGAAGCTGCTGATTCTTCTTTGCCTGGAGGCATGCTGGGGAATACAGAGCATTTTGGTTGCTGGTTGGGGAGATGCTGACCTTGTTTTCTTTCGAGGTAAAAGTAGCTACAAGGACTAATAACAATAACCCTCTCTCCCGTGCGCATGGCACCCAAAGTGCTCTCTCACACAGAGCCCACCTGTGGCCTTGTGACAGTCCTTTGAGCCCTTTGAGCTAGTTCCACTTTGACATGGGAAAGTGAGGCTCGGGGAGGGGATATAGCTGCCCGCGGCCACACAGCCAGGAGGCAGCAGTGGCCACACTGGAACTCCTGTCTCCTGGCGCTGGCCAGCTCATGCCCACTGAAGCAAGCTCCAGAGTTTTGAAGGTTGGGGAGCAGATCCAGCCCGGGGACTAGGTTCTCCGTACCAGTCTGGCCCAGTTAAATGGAGAGACAGCTGGACCCTCCCTCCTTCTGTTTTTTCTTTTCACATACAGTTATTAAGCCATACCGTGTATTAGGTGCTGAGGCTACACTGTGAACAAGGCAGACCTTGTCTTCAGGGGGCTTATAGTCCATCTAGCTGGACAGAGGTTCAATAATCCATTCCATGACTAAGTCACTCATTACAACTGGAAGAGCCGTGGCCTGTTGGGTGCATCTGTGAGCCGGGTCTTGGGTGGGTGGGCACCGAGCACATTAACTCCTTTCATCCCTGCCCCTTAAGAGGGGCTGTGACCATCCTCATGGGTAGATGAGGAAGTGAAAGCTCAGAAATGTGGTCCATCTGTGACTTGAGGTCATGGGTCCTGAGGATAAGGAGCAAAGCGCTGTCACCACCATTTCCTCCGACCGCCCTTGCTGGTTGCCAACTGCCTCCCAGCTCTGCCTGCATGTAGCAGAGGGCAGAAGGTAGAGGTCAGGACAGCAGGGAAGCCATGATCCCTCTGTGTCCTTCGAGAAGATCCTGGGCCCCTGCAGTAGAGTGGCTCCCTGGGAATGTCCTAGGGTCTGATGGGCCATGAAGGGCTGTGGCCAGAGTGCCCTCTGAACTGCTTAGCTGTGTCTACAGGATCAGACCTCCTGCCTTATGCTTTTGGAGTTTGTTTTCTCATCTGTAAAACAGGTCGTAGGATTGTTTTGAGGGTTAAATATAACACGTAGAAAGCATTTAGTGTGGACTCGGGCACCCAGTAGATACACTGTTAATAGCAGAAATGTCACTGTGGTTGATGAAACCCCAGCTCCAGCTGTAGCCCAGCTTGAAGAGGGAGGAGACTGATCACAGCTCAGACCCTGTACCTCCAATTACTGCCACTCTGCACAGCTGAGGCACCCCTCATAGGTCAGCTAATCCTCTCTTCTGTCATCCTCTCCTCCCTAAGAAGAGGGTCCCTAACTGTATGTGTGTGTATGGGTGGGAGGAAGGACACAGAAAGCTTCATGGAGGAAGAGGCATTTAAGCAGGGATTTGAGGATTGGGTAGGAGTTCATTGAGCACAGCAGGATCAAGGCCCGACAGGGCAGAGGGTGGAATACTTGCAAAAGTGTGGAGGTGGGAAGGAGCTGGGTGAAGTGAACAGCGCTTGCGGGCTGGAGTGGAAGGAGAAAGGTGGAAAGTGGCTCCCTGTGGTAGGGCCTGACTCTAACCTGATCTCCCTTGTCCATGGCATGGGGCCTGCTCACCTGCCCTGCCTCCCCACAGCTCCCAGTCTCCCTAGATCCCTGTGGGTGGGGGCCCTTTATTACCTCTCTGAGGGGTGGAATCTTGCCCTGTAGGAGCCTCACAGCCAGGATGTTCTTTTTAGTGTTTAGCCCAGGTGCAATACTGTCAACCTTCTCTTCAGAGCTAGGGTCCTGGGGTGGTGGGAGGGCTGCAGGTGGTGACTAGCAGGGTCTGTGGGGCAGGTTCCTTGGGAGAGAGTTTCCACAGCCCAGAGTACTAGGCTCCTGACCTGGTACTGGGACTCTGTATTCCCCCCTTCCCCTCCCTCAGGGTCTCTCCCCTTTGTCCCTCTCTCCTGCACCCCTCCTCACTGCACTCCTTCCAGCTCTGTCCCAAGCCCGCCTTCTCAACCCATACCCCAGGTCTATCTGTCCCTCTGTCTCAGTAGGTAGGTAAGTAGGTTGGGCTCAGCCTCCCTCTCCTCTGGGATCATCCACCTGGATTCCCGCACTCCTCACTCCTCTCAGTCGGTTGGGTCTCCCCTGGGCGAGGGGTGTGTGTGTGTGTGTGTGTGTGTGTGTGTGTGTGTGTGTGTGTGTGTGTGTGTGTGTGTGTGGCGTGTGTGTGTGTGTGGCGTGTGTGGTGTGTGTGTGGCGTGTGTGGTGTGTGTGTGGCGTGTGTGTGTGTGTGTGTGTGTGCGCGCGCTGGCGGGGGTGTGGAGGGCAAGGAGTCAGACCACGAACAGACCAGGGGAGGAGGGCAAGGGTGTGTGTGTGTGTGTGTGTGGCGTGTGTGTGTGTGTGGCGTGTGTGGTGTGTGTGTGGCGTGTGTGGTGTGTGTGTGGCGTGTGTGTGTGTGTGTGTGTGTGCGCGCGCTGGCGGGGGTGTGGAGGGCAAGGAGTCAGACCACGAACAGACCAGGGGAGGAGGGCAAGGACCCGCTGCCTCCTTCACCTCGAGGAGGGTGGTTCCTGAGGGCTCAGGGTCTGGGGCCCCAAGGTCCTGCCGAGGGGGCGGTGTTGGGTCCGGCCGGCTGGCCCGGGGTTAGAGGACAGCTGGAGCTCGGCTGGGCTAGGAGCGGGGGCGGAACCTCGCAGCGCTCCCCTCCCCCACTTTCTTAAAGGGCCGGCGCGGGCTGGTGCGGGACAGGGCTGGCCGCCCTTCTCGGCCGGGTCCGGGCGCGCGATCGGGCCCTCAGTGCAGAGCTGGGGCAGGTGGGCAGGCGGGCAGGCGGCCTGCGTGGCTGCTGTCGCCTCCCGGCTCCATTCTCTCCGCCCCCCGCCCTCAGTCCCCCCGCCCTTCCCCGCCCTTCCCGCTCCTCCCTCCCTCCTTCTCTACTTCCTTCCCTCCCTCCCGCTGTCCGTCCCCCCCACCTCTGCTCTGCTTCTCCACAGACGCGCTCCGACACCTGAAGGGATAGCAGCGAGCGCGGGAGCCCCGACAGGCGGTGGCGGAGTGGGACGGTCAGTCCAGCGGTGGCCTCCTCATGGCCCCACCGTGAGAGGCTGGAGCGGTGAGTCGGGCCGTGCGGGAATACCGTCCCCAGGGTTAGCGTGCTCCGGGACCCCGCCCCTCCCGAAGCTGGGCTGGGGGCCGGGAGGGGCTGCTGGTGTTGGGGGGAGCATGCTGGGTGGCGGCGCCGCCCTCCGCCCTCCGTGCCCGCCTGGGTCTGCTAACAAAGCTACATTTCGAGATCAGTTCCGTGGCGGCTGGAGCATCTGAAGGATACGGTTGTCATGGAGATGGGGCCGAAAGAGGAAGCCCGGGATGGCAGAGTCTGGGCCAGGGAGAGAGGGCACCGCTAGAGAGCCCCAGGCCAGCCTGTAGGGAGGGTTAGGGCCGGCAGCCCAGCTGTCTCCTGATCTCCCCCACCCCCCCGCGCCGTTTGTCTAATCTGAGTGTATATGTGTACGTTGATGGGGTGCCAGTGGGAGCTTGGTGGCCAGGGACCTGGGGTGTTGGGTGCCAGGCCTGCTGGCCACCACCTTTACCACGGAGCAGCTTTGAAGATTTATTTCTGTTTCCAGTTTCCCAACTTTGACAGCCTGGCTTAGCGGCCAGGCCTCAGCGGCTCTGAGCTCTGCCGCTGGAGCAGGGCTTGCATGGGGGCGTGGCAGGCATCAGGCAAGGCCAGGAGGCACATAATGGCTGTGGCAGCCACAGGGAGGGAGGGATCCTTGTAGTCACTGCTAGGGCTGGGGTGGGGCAGGGAGTCCAGATGTGGGGACCACCTGCTTAGTTGGCCCCCCTCCTAGGAGGAGGTATTCCAACTCTTGCTGTCCCTGGAGGACCTGGGGACTCCCTGAGTCAGAACTGGGGGCATTGTCTCTGCACAGGCCCAGGGGGCCACTGCCTCAGCCCATCCCTTAACCTTAGGGCCATCTTGGGGTGCCCTTGGAGAGAACTGGGGGCACCAGCCACAATGGAAGTAGGCCTGAGAATTCCTGGAAGGCTCAGGATAAGCCAGGCTGAACTTGATGGGTGGGTGAATGGGGAGCAGGGAGAGGGCTCAGGGTTTGGCCAGGACAGATGGGCAGCCTGGGTTTGGGGAGAGGCATTTGGACGTTCCTGGGTTCTCCAGCTCCTTCTTCCAGACCCTGGAAACAAAAGCTGCTTAATGGGTGATACTCAGGCAGCTCGAGGGAGAGTGGGGAAGGGGCATTGGGACCATCTCCAAGTCCAACCTCTGGCACCGGCAGATATAGTCATTTTACCACTCCTTCCTTGGGAGGTTAGGATCCCTACCTTCCAAGGATGCTGCAAGTTCTATGACCTGTGATCTCTGAATCAGTAAAATGGGCCAGCTGCCCTCCCTTACCCACCTTACCTCTCTTACATTATACCTACCTTCCCTCTCAAGAGCCAGTGGCTTTTTTAAAAAAAAATTATTTATTTATTTATTTATTTTTGGCTGTGATGGGTCTTCATTGCTGCGCATGGGCTTTCTCTAGTTGCAGTGATCGGGGGCTACTCTTCCTTGCGGTGCGCGGGCTTCTCATTGCGGTGGCTTCTCTTGTTGTGGAGCATGGACTCTAGGCACGTGGGCTTCAGTAGTTGTGGCACGCAGGCTCAGTAGTTGTGGCTCGCAGGCTCTAGAGCGCAGGCTCAGTAGTTGTGGCACACGGGCTTAGTTGCTCTGCGGCATGTGGGATCTTCCCAGACCAGGGCTCGAACCCGTGTCCCCTGCTTTGGCAGGCGGATTCTTAACCAGTGCACCACCAGGGAAGTCCAAGTCAGTGGCTTTTGAATGAGGCTACTGCAAAGTTTGGTCCTGGTGGAAACATGGCAGGTCCCTAGGTTGTGGCCTGAACCAGAGGATTCCCACACATTGGGATGCGTAGGTGGGTGGTGGCCCAACTAAAGGTAGAAGGTTGACTGGAATGCCCTTTGAAGGCCTCCCCTGCTGGTGCCTTTTGCAGGGGCTGAAACCTCAATGCTTAGGTGACTTGTACCCTGTAGTCCCAGGAGTGCCCTGTGCCAGCCTGAGAGGCTTCCCTCCTGCTGCTGGTCTGACAGCTCTGGGTGTGCACTCCCCCAGCCGACCTGACCCGCAGTGTTTCCTGACGCAGGGGAGCAAAGTTACCTGGAAAGGACTTGCTGCTCTTGACAGGACTGAGAGGGGGATAGGGGGACATTGCTTCGCCCAGCTTCCAGAATCGTGCACTGCCACTGTGCTAAGTACTCTCCTACACAGACAGCCTTTAGAGGGAGGTATGCCCATTATTTCCATTTTGTGGATACTGAGGCTCAGGGAAAAGTTGCTTGTTCAAAGTCACCTGGTTAGTAAGTGGCAGAATCAGGATTTGCACATGGGCAGAACTGCTTGAAGCTTGGACTTCTGTCCCCAATCTCATTCTCTTCTTCCTTGGAGATGCAAGTTAGGAGGGAGGTGGGACTGAGCACCTTTTCATCTGGAGCAAGAGAGTGAACTGGGGGAAAACTGAGGCACTAAGCTGGGATCTTCTAGAGAGCTGGGATCGAGGCATTCCCGTTCCGGACGTTGGCCTGAAGGAGAACAACACTGCCTCTCGCGACAGACGATGCTCTAGACATTCTTTGCCAGATGGTCTTTTCCAGGAAAATCTGTTTTGAGAGGCATCTTATGTCTGGGGCTCCATATTTAGCCTGGCTCCTCACACAGGAGGATACACTCAGGCTGTCACCCCTTGAGGGGTGTTTGGTGGGGGGGTGGGCCTGGGCCAGACCCAGCTTCTTGCTACGGTTCAGGCAGAGGTGGGTTAGGGCCCCTGTTCCTGCCAGTCCTGTCCCGGCTGAGGGCTGCCCTGCTGGTCTCCCTGGGACCTGGCTGTTTCCTGCAGGGCCCTGTCCTCCTAAGTTGGTTTGCTCGCAGGTAAGCCTGATGCTGTTTAGGTGGTGAGCCACTCCAGGGCTGTGTCTGCTTGGCCTGGGAGGACTCTGGCGTCCAGGCCAGGCCCACAGCCCAGCGTGCCGTCTGCTGCAGTAAGGACTGCCCTCTCCTGACTCCTGCGCCATCAGGGCCCCTGAGCTCCCCTCTTTAGAGTGTCTCCCTCCACTCCCTTCCCTCCCCCCTAACTTTTTGTCTAGTCACATCTGATTGAACAATGAACACCCACCTATATACCCTTCACCTAGAGACCTAGATTTGCCAATTGTTGACATTTTGCCCACATTTGTTTTTCTCTCTCTCTCTGAAACTTCTGAAAGTAAGTTTCAGACATCATAGCACTTCAGCTCTAAATACTTCAGCATGAATTTCCTGAGACAAGGACATTTTTCTACATAATAACTGTACTGTTAATCATACCCAAGAAATTTAATGATGCCATCTAATCTCATGTAATTCATATTCAAATCTCTCTAGTTGTCCCTGTAATGTTCTTTATAGCTTAAAAAAAATTTTTTTTTGATAAAGGATCACACATTGCGTTTAGTTATGTCTCTTTAGTCTCCTTTGATCTAGAACAATTCTCTCCTTTTTTTTTTTTTTGAAGTCTCTTATGACATTGTCAGTTTTAAAGAGCCCCGGTCAGTGTTCATGTAGAATGCCCCACATTCTGGGTTTGTCTTATTGCTTTCTCATGAGTAGAGTCAGGTTAAACATTTTGGGCAGGAATACCCCGTAGGTGAATTCGTGTCCATCAGCAGGTGCATGTCATTAGCCTGTGCTATAATAGGTGGTGCTAAGTTAGGTCACTTGGCTAAGGAGTCCCTTTGTTTCAATCCTGTTCCTGCCTCTTCCCTACCTCCAGAAGCTTCATCCACCTGGTCACCCGCACTCCAGGTCAGCAAAACTGACTGAACCCCCCTTTCAGAACATACACCGGAGAAGGGTGATTAAGCAGACGCTGATGGGGCCTTCAAGGAGTTCACAGCCTCAGGGGTGTGGATGGGATGAGCCACAACTCAGGGCAGGTGCTGTCAGTGTGGGGAAGGAGCCCCGAGAAAGCAGTGAGGGGCACAGTGTGGCGGGGGAGGAGAGGGAGTGGGGGGCAAGACAGGAAGAAAGGGGGTGGGGCCTGGACCACAGCTGGCCTAGAATGTGGGCTGACAGCTGGCCCTTTCCCCAAGGGCACGGGGAGCTACTGAAGGGTTTTAAAGAGGGGAGTGATGAGGCAGATGTGAGTGCTGGGAAGGGCGCTCTGAGGAGGATGGCATGGACTGGCGGGGCGAACGGGGTGAAAGGGACGGTCAGGAGGCCGTGACATGGTCCAGCACAAGATGCTGGTGCACTGGGTTCTAGGCTGCTGCGTACGGCGCACAGAGGGAGTGCACAGGGGGAGTGGAGTTGGTGTGGTGGCCCTGCTGGGACTGGGGTATGGCAGGTGGGGGGTGGAGAGAAGGGATGGAGTAAGGAGAGGTTAGGAGGCAAAATGATGAGCACTGGTATCTGACTAGTGGTGGGGAGAGCTGTCATGCAATGGCTTGGGGAGGATGTGGAGAATGCTGGTTTGAGTGTGTGAGGTCTGAGGTACTTTCCAGGTCAAAGGAACAGCGTATGGGAAGTTCACTTCCCCAGGTCTTGGTGGGATGAGGGCAGAGGGGAGGCCACACACAACCCACAGCAGGGAGTGGGTGGTGGGCTTTCGGGTACCAGCAGCGGAGGGACTTTGGGTGGGGGCAGCTGCCTCTATAAAAGTCAGGATAATCTCTCCCTTGAAGACCCCCAACTCCCTTACCTCATTTCACTTCTTCATACTTGCTTGGCAAAACCCCAACCCTGGTTAAATGCAGTGCCTGGTCTGTTCCCTCTGTGCAGCTGAATGGGGCTGAGAAAATCCACTGCCCTGACTGGTCTCACTTTTAGTTCAAAACCATGAACTTCGGGTGTGTCCTTAGTGCTGTCCCGCAGTCCCACATGGGTCCTAAGTCCATCCCCTCTCCCCCTACCTGATGACTATTACACTCTTTCTGTTCTGCCTTCAACCCTAGCCCCTCTTCTGCAATCCTCCCTCAAAGCTGATGACATTGCTTCCTACTTCTTTGAGAAAACAGAAGCAGTTAGAACTTCCTCAGACTCCCAGTGCTCCGTTCACCCATCCACTAGCATCTGTACCCACTGCTCTGCCTTCCCCAGTTGCTGCGGATGAAGTGTCCCTGCTCCTGGTTTAGGCCAGCCCTTGACTTGTGCAAATAGATCCTGTCCACTTGTGCAGTAGAGGGGGAACCTATAATGCGGGCGGTGGAGGGCACACTGTTCCAGCAAATGCCCCCTCCTGCATTATAGGCTCCCCCCCAGTGGATCATTCCATCAGCAGATATCTTTTTTTTGGTAATAAATTTATTTATTTATTTTATTTTTGTCTGCGTGGGATCTTCCTTGCTGTGCATGGGCTTTCTCTAGTTGCGGTGATCGGCGGCTACTCTTTGTTGCAGTGCATGGGCTTCTTGTGGTGGCTTCTCTTGTCGTGGAGCATGGGCTCTAGGTGCGTGGGCCTCAGTAGTCGTGGTGCGCGGGCTCGGTAGTTGTGGCTCGCGGGCTCTAGAGTACAGGCTCAGTAGTTGTGGCGTACGGGCTTAGTGACTCCGAGGCATGTGGGATCTTCCCGGACTAGGGATCGAACCCGTGTCCCCTGCATTGGCAGGCGGGTTCTTAACCACTGTGCCACCAGGGAAGTCCCTTTCAGCAGATATCTTGTTATTGTTTCTCCTGTCTTAAAAGATGGCTCTCTCATTTTCTCCAGCCAGCTACCACTGCATCTCTGTGCTCCTCTTTACAGCAAACCTCCCCAGAAGGGTTGTCCACTGACTGCTCTTCTCAAGGTCACCAATGACCTACATGTTGCTACACCCAATAGCCATTCTCAGTCCTCATCTGCCTCATTTGGCACCTTAAATCTCTCCCTCTTCCTTGAAATACATTCCTTGATCTCCAGGACATCCATTGTCCTATTTTCCTCTGACCTCGTGGGTACTCCTTCTCCTCGACCCCCAGCTCACAATATTGGAGTGCTCAGGACTCAGCCCTTGCATGTCTGCTCTTCCTCATCTGCATTCACTCCTGAGCCAATCTCATCCAGTCTTATGGCTTTACGCACCACCTATATGCTGCCAGCTCCCAAATTTATATCCCAAATTTTGACTTCTCTCCTGAGCTGCAAAAGCCCACTCAGCATCTCGACTGCCATGTCTACTGGACACCTCAAATTCAACTTGTCCAAAGCTGAGCTCCTTTCTTCCTGATCTTCTCTCCCAAACTCACTCCACCCAATTTTCCCCATCTCCGGAATTGCAACTCCATCCTTCTAGGTGCTCAGGGTCGAAATACTAGTGTCATTCCTGACTCCTTTCTTTCTCTCCTATCCATGGACAGTCCATGAAGGGGTGAGACTTTTACCAGCCCTCAGATCTCCCATCAGTGGGCTATGGCTGAATAGGAGGGCCAGTTTCAAAGATGGGGACAGGGAGGCGATGGTGGAACGGCCCAGTACAGACCCTTTCACACCTGCTCACTTTGCACCACATGCTGCTCACCTTCAGCCGGGCCCAAGGAGACCACAACCTTTGTCAGACCCTGTGCTGAAGCCCTAAAACAGACAGGAGAGGACAGGGTAAGAAGAGGGAGGGAGGGGAAGAGCAGACTCAGCAAGGGAGAGGTTACGTGGAGTGACATAATCAAGAGGTTGGGGAGAGGGTGGGGAGGAAGGTCTCAGGGCAGGAGGCAGAGAGGAAGAGGCAGGGTGGACAGAGAATGTGAGGATCTAGAGAGTATGGGGTAAATGAAAATTGGGCAGGGAGCAGGGAGGATGAAATTTCTTAGTTCATCTCTCCTGGTTGTTGAACCAGACTGTGGGGGAGGCTGCTCAGAGTTTGAGCCCCTGGAGTCTGCCCCTCCCCAGGCTTTTTAGCCAAGGCAGGACTTGCTGGGAGGACTTGCCCTTGGTCAGTTCATTGTAGCTTTCGGGGTTAAGCTTTCAATCTGCAGGCTCATGGCTCAAATGTGGCTCAAGAAGCAGAGTGAGTCCCAGGTGCCAGCTGAAGTTCCAGGAAGACAGGCAGCAGCCAGCTTAACCAGAACAGCCTAGTCCTTTGTGGTCCCAAATAACTGAGGGCTCACCCTGCAGGGAAGTTGACTGGGGGTAGAGTCACCAGCTATAAACATGATTTGGGGTTTGACAGCAGACACTGTGAATTTCATCAGTGTTGAGGGCTCTCCAAAGCAGCGTGCAGATGTATGCAAATGCTAAGCAAATGAAGGTGCCAAGTGGTTGTGGGGCGGGGAGTGAAGTAAGCTGAGAGATGTAAAAGAATGACCTTTGCAGAGCTGGGCCCAGGGGCCCCTGAAAGTCCCAGCAGGCTGCGGGGCACATGCAGATAAGATGCAAATGTACACCCAATCCCAGGAACCTCTGTCTGCCCGACCATGAGAAAGGAGGCCTTCCAGATGCCCACAACCCAAGGCCAGGCTGAGAGGAAGAAAGCAGGTTGGTGCTGGGCTCCCGGTTAATCCCAGATAAACATCACCTGAAGGGAATGGGAGCCTTTTAAGGGAGGTCCAGACCCCTGGCCCTTGCCCTGCACCTGGTGTGGCTCTTGTGCCTTGAGGTGGAAAGCTAGGAGGGAGCCTGGTCTAGGGCAGGAGTGTTAGTGGGGCCAGGACTGTAGGGTCCTCACCTGCCTCAGGAAAGGGTGGGGCACCCTCTCTGGCCCACCCTCCTGGTCCCCACAGGAACCTTTCTCCTGCCTCCACCCTCAGGCTGGGCTTCTGAAGCCGCTGCCTCAGAACCTGTTCTGACAGGCTGCCCAGGGCAAATGTCTGCTGGGGCCCACTGGGTGTCCTGTGCTGCTCTACTGTGCATTCCGCCCCCAACGTGGGCAACAGGTTCCCTCCCCTGCAGACCTGAGAGATGGTTCTGGGAAAGCAGTAGCCGGCACCCTTCCCTGAGCACTTGTGCCTGACTCTGAGCTGAGCATTGCAGCCAAGCCATCTCCTTTGTCCTCCCTGCAGCCCTGCGGGGCAGATGCTGTTAGCACCACCACCCCCATTTTGCTGAGGAGGGTGCTGAGGCTCAGAGGTAGGCAACTTTCCTGAGGTGACACAGCTTGTGGGATTTGAAGCCAGGTCTTTCTGACTGCACAGTTAGGGCGCTGACCCACTGTCCTGGACTGTCCCATCTGAGGCACTAGGTGGTCCAAGCTGAGAAGAGCAAGTAGGTAGAAGGATTAGGGTCACTTTGGGGAATGGAGGCAGGGCAGTTCCCAAGGCTCCTGGGTAGACATCCCTCCATATTATCTGGGGCATCTCCCTGCCCCAGGCAGGTGGGACATGGAGGAGGTACACGCCCAGGCTGATCTGAGCCTCGGAGTGTGCTCAGAGCTCTGGGATGACAGGAAGGTCCTGACCTCCAGACTCATTGGCTGGCAGAGATTGTGGGGCGGGGGGGGCATGGTGAGCTGTGTGATCCAGGGACCCTGCTGAGAGGTCTTCCTGTCACCTCCCTGTTGCTCGTGCTGTCAGTGGCTCAGCAGGTTCTTGTGGGGGCCTGGAGTGGACAGGTCTGGGCCAGCCTGGTCCCCATGAATGGTGTGGGGCACAGCTGGCCAAGGTCTGTTCTGAGCACTTACAACACACCAGCCGTTTTCGCTGATCGTCTAATTTAACTGTCCACGTGGGTCCAGTTGTGTGTTCGTGTGTGTGTGAAGATCCCAGCCCATGTGCTAAAATCTGGGTGAACTAGGGAGTCAATTAGTGTAGTAGAAATTTTGGGAAAGGACAGTGGAACCAATAGGGGTGTTCAGGGTAGGTTCCCAGGGGGCAGAAAATAGGTCTGAGAATGAAAGGTTTCCAGCTTTTTTTTTTTTTTTTTCCGAGTAGTGTTCATGGAACTTCGAGTGTACAATGTCAGAGGTGGAAGGTCCTTGGGGATTGTCCAGGTTGGGGTTCATGCCCACTTCCTATGGATGGGCTGTAGGGGTCCATGAGCCTCTCAAAAAATACTCAGAATATTGTGTACCTGTGTGAGTCTGTCTGGAGCAAGATCCAGAGTTCCATCAGATGCTCAAAGAGGTCTAAGGCTTAGCAATGGTTAGGAATCTCTGATGTACACAGGGAATGAGGCCAGAGAAGGGTTTCATTTGCCCAAGCTCCCCTAGCACATTGGAGGCAACACCTGAGTGCCTGGCTCCCAGCCCTGCTGCCTGGGACAGCTGTAGTCTCAGTTTTGCCTGTACACTGACATTCCAGAATGATTTTCTCTGCTCCCTGTCCCCTCTACATACCCTGCCTGGGCTGTAGGCACTCTTGGACACCCCACAGCCTCTTAGATTTTGCCTGTCCTGGGTAGTGCTCAGTGCCACGGGTCCCCTATCCCAGCTCTGCCTCCTGTGCCCCCATTTCTACCAGGTTGGCCTGTACTCCCCCATCTCCTCCCAAACCCACACAGCTGCCTGATGCCATGGGTGTGGCTGTGGTCAGTGTGGGTGCCTGTCTTCCGCACCACCTGCCCTAACCTGAAGCACTGGGTTGTCCCTCCCCTGCCCCGGCTTCTCCCAGAGCAGAATGGTTTCAACCAATCACCCAGCTGCCCAGTGATGTAGGTCTAGCTGCCCTGGATCTTGCCCCTAGGCCTGTAGGCTCCTCACCACCTCAGGAGCCTACCTCATGAGTAGCTGTCCAGTTCCCTTCATGGTGTGTTTATGGGTCTGAATATATGTGGGATGTGTCTGTGCCCACAAATGCCTGTACCGTATGCTTGCTTACAGACGTGCACGCAGGCGCCTGCACCCGTGCATCTGCCCTCTGTCTTATAGAACATGTTGGGCCCTCCAGCCCTTTCCTTGGGCTTCCCACAGTCCCTGGCTTGGATCCCAGCATGGAAGGCACTTTACGAGGTTATCCCTGTGACAGTCCCGTGTCGTTCCACGCAGAAGCCAGCCTTGTCACTTTCCACCTTCGTGACCCTGAGCATGGTCCTCAACTTTTCTCACCCTCTGCCTACAATGGGGATGATGGTAATCTCTAGGTTATCATTCACCAAATATTTAAAAAGCGTCCACTGTTTGCCAGGCACTGTGCTAGGCTCTGGGAGAGACAGCAGTGAACATGACATAGTCTCCACCCTCACTGAACTTACCACCTAGTGAGTGAGATGGGCAGAAAATAAGGAAACAAATAGAAAAGGGAGTTTCAGGTCTGCTAAACAATGCTTAGCAGATATGTTGCTCCGTGAAGGAGTGTAAAAGAGTGCTGTGTAGTCAGAGAGGGCCTCTCTGAGGAGGCAGCACTGGAGTTGAGCCCTGAGTGACAGAAGAGGCAGTCATTTAAAGATGTAGGGAGGGCTTCCCTGGTGGTGCAGTGGTTAAGAATCCGCCTGCCAATGCAGGGGACACGGGAAGATCCCACATGCCGCAGAGCAACTAAGCCCGTGCGCCACAACTACTGAGCCTGCGTGCCACAACTACTGAGCCCACATGCCACAACTACTGAAGCCCACGTGCCTAGAGCCTGTGCTCCACAACAAGAGAAGCCAATGCAGTGAGAAGCCCGTGCACCACAACGAAGAGCAGACCCCACTCGCCGCAACCAGAGAAAGCCTGCGCACAGCAACGAAGACCCAATGCAGCCAAAAATAAAAATAAAAAATAAATAAAATTAAAAAAAATAAATGAATAAAATAAAGCCATCATAGTAAAAACTGGTTCAGGCTAGAACCATAAAAAAAAAAAAAAAGATCTAGGGAAAGAGCATTCTAGGCCAAGGGTACAGCTGGTGCAAAGGCCCTGAGGTGGGAATGAGCTCAGGGAGCAGAAAGAAGGCCAGTGTGGCTGCTGGGGTGGGGGATGGGCCGAGGGCAGTGAACCAGCTCAGGCAGAGCCTTTTTAGGCCATGCTGAGGAGGCCAGATTGGCAATGGGAGCTGATGGAGGGTTGCCAGTGAGGGAGGGGTGTGATATAATTTGTGTTTTCACAACTCACTCCAGCTGCCATGGGAGAGTGGGGAGGGGGATAGGGTTGTTGCAGGAACAGCTGAGACCCAGAAAGTGGCTGGCTTGACATTCAGCCCTGGCCCAGCCAGGGTTCCATTACCGTCATGGACCCCATTTTGGTTGGTGCTGAAAAAGAGGCTGCTATGCCCAAGGTTATCCCAAGGGCAATCACAGGAGCCCCTGCTGAGAGAGGGGCCTGGTTCTGGCTGAGGGAGGATGCAGAGGATCTAGCCACTGCTGGGCTGTCATTTGTAGGCATCTCCTTCTCATGAGTGCCCTGTGGCCCAGCTGTACCCCCTCCGCTGCTCTTGCCAGCAGGGCTGGAAGTGGGCAGGGTCACTGCTTTGTGTAGACTCTTCTGGTTGAGGATTTGAGCCGTGATCTTGAGGGAGGGTCTGGGAAACTGGGGCTCATCCTGTACTTCCAGGCCATTCAGGTGCAGAGGGAGGCTACTCCTGAGTCTAGAGGTAGCTACTCACTGTGTGACCTGGGGCAAAGCCTTTCCTGGTTCTGTGCCTCAGTCTCCCCGTATGTCAAATGTGGTAGTGGAGAGAGTGGGCCATAGCTGCCTTTCTCCTTGCCCTCTGTAGTGAGTTTGTTTTTCCTTGGATCTCAGCCCTCTCATCATTCATGACCTTAAGTTCTCCCACCAGCCCTGGGGAAGGAGAGCAGAGGTGATGCCCCCATTCTGCAGATGGGTTCACAAAGGCCAGAGGGGACAATGATGAGTCCCAGGTCACATGGTGATTCAGAGTGAGGACTTGGGGCATTGTTTCATGCCTCTACCCTGAAGGGCACCCCTCCCTTGGGCCCAGCAAGAGAGGGGGGTCCTGGCTCAGCTCTTTCTGGGCTCAGCTGGCCTTTAGCCCAGGCAAGGACTCTGGGCCCCTTCCCAGAGTGGAGCTCAATGTGCCCCTTGTCTGTCCACCCCCAGAAGCTGAGGACCCGGCCCCGTGCCCGGTTTTGGCAGAACTTCCATCTTGCTCTCAGCTGCAGGAGGACATGGCAGGGCAGGTAGGGCTAGAGCCAGCCTGAGGCAGCTGCTGGAAGTTGGAGGTGACGTAGGGGCCTCCCAAGAGGTCCTTGATTTGTCCATAACCCTGGCTTTGGGGCTGGTGTAGACTGAGCACTGGGTGAAGCCGCTTATGCTCTCAAATCTCAGGCCTCACTGGGAGCTCAAGCAGAGCCCTGGCCAAAGGGGGGCTAAGCATCCATGTGTGGGTGTGGGAGCTTGAGGAATTCTGGTGGAATTAGGTTGAAATGCTGTGCCACAGATCCAGTGCTCACCCAGGCCTGTGGGCTAGAAAGGAGGCCAGAGGACTAGAACTCAGGCAGCAGGCCCAAAGGCCCCACTGTCCCTCCTCTTTCCTTTCTAAATGCTCCCCTCGCCCCCAAGGAGCCTCAGCTGAGGAGATTACTTCCTGTTCTCCTTGCTGTGAGTACACAACCCGAGGGAATGGATTGAAATAGCAACTGCAGCGGCAGGGATTTAGGGCAGACCAGAAAGATTCCCTCACTCAGTGCCGAGCCCCTTGGGGTCTCCAGTGTCCTAGGATCAGGCCCCGGATATTCTAGAGCCTAGCTTTTCAGATTTTTTTTTTTTAGTCTGTGGAAGTTTTGTTTTGTTTTTGTTTTGTTTTTTAGAGTAAAATCTTATGCTCATACAGTCTTCAAAACTCTAGGAGGTGACAGTCAGTCAGGGTGGGTGGGCTGGGGCCCCAGATCCCCATCGGTCCTGCCTGCTCTCTTCCACTCCATGTTTGAAAACCAAGGGGTACATGAATCTTAAGTGGTCCTGTGGTGGCAGAGCTCCCCCCAAGGGCCCAGAAGCCCCCAGAGAAGTAGACTCACCTTCCTCTCCAGGCTCATCTCTAAGTGGGAAGTTTCTCCTGGAGTCTAACCCAGTGTTTCCCAGACTTGCCTTATTATAAGAGTAACAGATTACTATACCCGTTCCCTATAGATTCTGTTTCAGGTGGCCTGAGGGAGGGCCTATCTGTATTTTAACAAGTTCCTCAGGTGACACTTATAACCAGGTGAGTACGGGAAGTATGGGCCTCACTTAAATTCCTGTTGCTGTACCTGCGTGCCTCTCCTCCTCCCGCCTCTCCTGAACCCCCAGCACCCTTTCTCCAGAGGAGAGTGGGGTTACTAGGGGGAGCTGAGGTCCAAAGAGGGGAGGAAGGAAGTTGCCCACCCTCCTGAGATCGGACAGGAAGCTTCTGGGAAATTGAGCTTGTTCTGATCCGTTTAAAAAAGGGTGTGTGTGTGATGGCAGGGAAAATGGGTATCCTTATTTTACAGATGAGAAACAGACCCCGGGCAAGGCAGAGGGGAGGGGGCTGGCCTGGATGGAGTAGTGAGGAGTCCCAACGTGGACCCCATGAGGCTGCACGGTGAGTGGGGCTCCCCTTCCAGTGCTCTCCCCTGGAGGGCCCCGTGGCAGCCTCCTCACGAGTCCCTCCTCAAGGATGGGTGAGCGCCGGGGCCGGGGCCGGGTGTGGAGGGGAACCCCAGGCCCCCTCCTCCTTCCTCCCCGCGCAGCCAGGGCTTTGGGCGCTCAGCGGTGGAGGAAGCCCCGCTCTCGGCCAGTCTCCCGGGTGGCGCCGCCCCACTCAGCACCCTGGACAGCGCCTCCTCGGGGCCTCACTTTGGCTTCTCTGGTGTGGCCTCTGTTAATAAAGCTGCACTTCTGTTGACTTCTTTGCCTCCCTTCTTCACTCTACCTCTAAAGGCAGCCCCCAGTCCAGATCTTTTCAGTCACCACTTGTCTCGCTCCTGGAGCCAGGGCAAGGGAACATGGAAAGAGGCAAGGTGGCTGGCTGCTGTAGGCCTGGGGTTTTGTTCCCTTTACTCACCAGCGGGAGAGGAAGTGGCCTTGGAGGAGTCCTGGACCCTTCCCTAGTACCTGCCAAACTGGATCTTCCTCGGAGGGTTTTGATGCATTCTGAAGGGCACAACAGAGATATATAAGAGTTAACAGGGAAGTAGGACTGGGGCACACCAGTGGCTGGGGGTCTGGGGAGAGGTGAGTGGTGCTGGCCTGAGCAAGACAGTGAGGAGGCCACAGCCTGAACCCAGACTCCAGCTGAGAGGTCCTGCGAAGATCATCTGGGCCATCCTCTTGTCCTCAGGCAGGCTGCCTGCTGCTGGTTCTGCTGGGCTTTGGACTCCAGCACCTCTCTTTCTGATCCACCCCTTTCTCTCTCCATCCACTGCCAGGTCACGTTGGGTCCCAAAAGCAGCCAGCACGGGGTGGAAGCAGTGGCTGCCATGGATGAGGATAAGCTTCTACCTGCACTGCCTGGGGAAGATGGTGCCACCTGCGACCCCATCCTGGAGCCTGAGGAGGAGCCTGGGGTCAAGAATGGAAGGGCATCCAGTGAGGACCTGAACAGTAGCCACACCAGCCCAGGGCATGAGATGAGGGGCACCCTGGTGGACACTGAGGGGCATACAAAGGGCCTGGACCTGGCCCTCCACGGCCTCAGCCTTGCCCTCTCCCTCACCAATGGCCTAGCCCTGGGGCCAGACTCAAACATTCTGGAAGACTCTACAGAGTCCAGGCCCTGGAGGGCTGGTGGGCTGGCGGAGGTGGATGATGCCTCCAGGAGCCTCTGTCCAGACACTGAGGATCCTCCACTGGGGTAAGTGGGTGTCTCGGGATGGGGGGCTCACCACATTTGCTCCAAGGCTGCATGGCCTGGGCCTAGCCACTTAGCCTTTCTGGTTCTTGTTTTTCCTCATACATGAAATGGGAATTTTATGTCCCTGTTTTGGGAGGATAGGGCCATAAGAGAGATTTCAAAGACCAGCAACCTGTTGTGCCCACCCCCAGCCCCCCTATTCACCATGGGCTGTTTCTTTTTAAAAAATTTTTTTCTTTTCCATTGTGGTTTATTACAGGATATTGAATATAGTTCCCTGTGCTATACAATAGGACCTTGTTGTTTACCCATTCTGTATATAATAGTTTGCATCTGCTAATCCCAAACTCCCAGTCCATCCCTCCCCCGCCTCCCCTTCCACCGTGGGCTCTTTCTATGTGGGGTTGGAGGGCCACACTCCCTCCATCCCAGGCTGGACATCAGAGTTCCAAAATGCCTTGATGTGGGAGGTCATCTAGCCTATCCCTCTGCTTCCTGGAGATGAGAATGTCCCAATTCTGCAGCTGACCTCAAGAGAGTAGGCTTATGTGGATTAATCTTTGTCAGCTACTCCTCCCGGAGTGCCATCTGGGAGTTCGACCAGGAACTCCTACTTATTGGAGTAAGTCCTACGTCCTGGAGTTACAGCCCCATTTCTATTATCCTCAGCTGGAGGTGGAGAGGCCCGGCGTCTTAGAGGTGCCAGTTGGACAAGGAGGCGAGGATGGGGCAGGGGAATGTCTAGAAACCCCCAGTGTGGGCTGAGAAAAGAAAGCATATAGAAGGCTTACTGTGAACCACTGCAGGCACTGGCCCAGGCAGACAAGGGTGTAGGAGGTGTGTGAGCATGTGTTTGTGGGGCATGCATGTGTGTGTGTACTGTTGTGTGCATGGGGATGTGTGAGCATGTCAGTGTGCCCGGCCTGTGCATTTGAGTTGCACGTTTGGGTCTGCACGTGGATGTGTGGGGCTGAGTGTGCCTAGGTCTCCAAGGGCAGGAATGTGAGTACGTGGGGTCAGACGCCAGTGTGTGCCAGGTGTGCCAAGAGAGGGTTTCCATCAGGGCAGGGCCTATGGGGGGTGGGGCCTATGGGGGCAGGCAGGAGGCTGGGGCTTCTTGGAGCACGCTGTTTGTATTTAGGTTGGTATAATTTTGGAGGATGGCTGAAGGTGGAGGCAGATGGAAGTTTGGAGATTAAGCTGATGGTCTTCAAGCCCCTGTCAAAACTACCCCTCAGGTTTGCTCAGGTGCATGAGAGGGTGGTAGATATGGGGACCGTTCTTGGCTCTGACACGAGATGAGAGCCCCCAAGGGCAGGACTCGGTCTTTTTGTTCCAGGACCCAGCATGGGCCTTGCAGAGAGAGAGCTGCTGGGCAGATTTTGGGTGTCTGCTCTGGCAGCCAGGGCAGTGGCCCTTCTCTTCCCTCCCCTCCTCCTGGAGGTCAGTAAAGGCAACTTCCATCCCAGCCCCCTGCTGGGCATCCTACCACCTTTTCGGTTTCTGCCCTTTCCCCACTTCCTTCTCCAAAGGAGGCTGCCATCTCAACTCCTGGTGGGACAGGGGTGGCCGATGGCTGTGGCCTCAGCTTTTCTCTCTCAGGTCAGTATTTCTCCAGGAAGCACTCAGGGATCAAACTTAGGCACTGGGGGTCCAAGGAGAGGTTTGAGGGGGTGGGGCACTTCCCAGTCCTCCAAATATGGCTCAGTCTCTGCTAAGCCCCAGGGACTAGGGGCTAAGCAGGGCATAGCCAGATCCTCAAGGTTACCAGGGGTGTGCTTCTTTGCAAATGGTGGGCCTTGGTTTATCTGAAATGAGCTGGGCTCAGCCTGCTTCTTTCTTTTTCTGTGTCTCTTGCTTTTGCTGTCTCTCTTTCTCTGTCTCTCTCTCTGTGTCTCTTTATCTCTGTTACTTTCTGTCTCTGTTATTCTGTCTCTCTGTCTTTGTTTTTTGTGCTCTCTGTATCTGTTTCCTCTGTCTCTTTCTTATCTCTCTCTTATTTCTCTTCTTCTCTCTCTTTGTCTCTATTTTTATATCTTTTAGTTCTCTTCCTTGCCTATTTTCCCTGCTTACTTGTGCATCTCCCCAGTGGATAAGAGGCCTCGGTTCATCTGTGTGTGATGCTCGATTTTAGGTGCTGAGGCTACATCAGTGAACAGAATATACAACAATTCCTGCTTTCATGGAGCTTATGGTCTAGTGAGGAGACAGATAACATATCATAAAAATAATAGATAATTACATAGTATGTTGGAAGGGGACAAGTGCCTTGGAAAAAATAAAGCAAGAAAGAGGGGCTGGGGTGTTTGGGGGCAGGTCCTAGTTATAAATAGGGCGGTCGGGGTGAGAAAGGGATGCGAAAGGAAGGCTTCAGCTTGAGGAAAGAGCACCCTGGGCAGAGCGAACCGCTGGTGCAAAGGCCTTTCTCGGGGGCGGCACAGGGCTCTGCAAGGGCTTAGGCAGTGTAGTGGGCTGTGGGGCTGATAGGCATCTGTCCATTCACCCAGTGCACCACTCAGCAGAGTTTAGAGGACCTACTGTGTGCTGGGTGCTTCCTGGCCTTGTGTGTGGGTGGGGGGAAACAGGTGTAAACAGGGGAACAAACAGAATACTACATGCTGAGAGGGGCTGGGAGGAAATGAAGAGGTACCCTGAGGATGGACACTACTGAGGGGCCAGTGTGTTGGGTGGTGTGGGCCTGCCTCCCACAGTCTCTCTGAGGAGGTGACATTAAAGGCAAGGCCTGAGAGCTAGAATGTGGCAGCCAGGCTAAGAACCACCCAGGTTGTGGGGACAGCAAAATTATGACCCTGTGTGACACTAGCTGTGATGGGGAGCCTGGAGGAAGCAGCCCCCCACCCCCTTCCCAGGCCAGGCTGAGGGAGAGTCTCACATTCATTCATTTAGCTCAGTGATGCCCACTGTGGGCCAGGCACGGTGGGCAGGGGGGGCAGGACCACGCCTGTCCTTTCACTGCTGTGACCCGGTGCCCAGTCCAGCATTTGGCACCTAGCGCTCAGCAAGGGTTGGCAGAAAGAACAAACAGGACATGATCCATGCCCACTCCCTGCCCCGCAGGGAGCTCCCAGACATGGATTGGTGCCATCCTAGCACCTGTAAGGGGGACACCTGGCAGGATGGTGACTGGTTCTCGCATCCCACAGGCCAGGAGAGCCAGATGTGCGGGACGGCTTCAGCGCCACATTTGAGAAGATTGTGGAGTCGGAGCTGCTGCGGAGCACACAGTACAGCAGCCTGGACTCCCTCGATGTGCTGAGCCTCACGGATGAGAGCGACAGCTGCGTCAGCTTCGAGGCCCCCCTCACGCCCCTCATCCAGCAGCGGGCCCGGGATAGCCCTGAGCCAGGGGCTGGCTTGGGCACTGGGGACGTGGGGTCCGAGGGGGACATGGGAGCAGCTGGCGGTGATGGGGAGCTGGGCAGCCCCCTGCGGCGCTCCATCTCCGGCAGCCGCTCCGAGAATGTCCTGAGCCGCCTGTCTCTCACGGCCGTGCCCAATGGCTTCCATGAAGATGGACCCCCGGGCCCAGGCGGGGACGAGGAAGACGAGGAGGAAGACATGGACAAGTTGCTGAACTCGGCCAGGTGAGGCAGGGCCCAGGCTGGGAGCCGAGAGAACCATTGAGCAGATGAGGAAACTGAGACCCAGAGGAGGCAAAGCAAGTTAGGACATCCGGGGGTCTGGAGTGAACAGCCCTCTGCAAGGTCATCGTGCCCACCCTCTGCACCCCCAGCCTGAGGTTCCATTCTGCCCTTCCAGGCCTTTCTAGCCAAGGTGGGGTCAGGGAGCTGATCATCTAATGATGTCCTTTGAGGGCTTTTCTAAAAGTCTGACTTGATTCTGTCCCGATGCAGTGGAGCTTCTTTCCCTGGTCTGACCCCTGGATTTTCAGAGGCCTGGGGAGAACTTTCAGCCCCCAACCAGGGCTTCTGACCCCCTCCTCCCCAACCCCACCTTCCCTCTGCAGCGACCCCAGCCTGAAGGATGGCCTGTCGGACTCAGACTCAGAGCTGAGCAGCTCGGAGGGGCTGGAGCCTGGCAGCGCAGACCCACTGGCCAACGGGGGCCAAGGCGTGAGTGAAGCTGCCCGCCGGCTGGCACGCCGCCTCTACCACCTGGAGGGCTTCCAGCGTTGCGATGTCGCCCGGCAGCTGGGCAAGAAGTGAGCTCGTCTCCGCACCCCTACCCCAGGCAAACTCGGTGTCTTCCTCGGCCCAAGGCGGGGTGTGGGTGGCTGCTGTCAGGGGGGCCTGGTTCTGGGGGCTCCCAACATTCCTCAAGAACTTCTCCTCCTACCACTGACCTCATTCCGGGCCTTGCCCTAAATCTGTTTCCTTTCTGGGCTGCCTGGGCGAGGGCGCCCCCGGCTCTGAGGGAGGAGAGGTGTGGCGGGGCGGCCCCTCGGGGCTGGGGGAGTGGCATGTGGCATGTGGTTATGGGGCCGTGGTGGGCGGTAGTGAGGACAGAGCAGCCGGGCAGGGGCTGGTGGGCCACCTAATGGGGCCAAGGAGGGAGGGGAACCTGGGCCTGGCTGGGACCTCGGGGGACCCAGGAGCTGGGGAAGGAGATCCTGGCCCTCATTAAGCCCCACTCACTGTGTGTCTGTTGGGACCAGCTGAAGGGGCGGGAGCCGCCAAAGCACAAGCCCCGGTCTTTGGACTTGGGGGGAGGGAACTAGCCAGGTTGAAGTCCTGAGGGGTAGGGGACAGTCAGCTGTGAAGTCAGCCGGCGTGTCCTGAGCAGGTCCGGCCAGCAGCATGTCCACCTGCCTTGTCCTTCTTGCCTGGCCATCCAGAGGACCCCCAACACCCACATAAGCCTTCAAGATGCACAGAAGCAGGCTGGCCCTCTGGAGAGAGCTGCTCCCAGGCTGAGAGAGGCAGCCCAGACTCTAGACCCCAAGTCAGAGCTGACTGGGGCTTAGGCCACAGGGAAGTCCTGAGGATCCCCCCTTCTCCCTCCCTCCCGACTCCTCCACCCTCCGTTGCCTCCAGGGCACTCCTGCCCTGGGCGTCCCCCCAAATCGCATCACCCACACCCTCACCTCTCCCACTGGGCTATAGTCCCCCAACCTAATGACATCCTCCTTCATTATGGTTGATCCCCACCCGCCCCTGTCTTTTCAACCACTCCCTCTACATGAGTTTTCCTATCAGCATTTAATTGTGCTTAACTCTTTCCCATCTGAAACAAAAATCCTTCCTCAAATCGTACTTCCTTCCCCAGCCTCTTCACGGACAAAATTCTATTTTCTGCTCTGGATGGCCTCTGTCCCCTCCCCTTCTGCACATTCAGTGCCTCCAGGTTGGCTTCTTCCCCTGGAGGGGCCCTTCTCAAGTCCCTCTTACTAGAGTCAGTGGCCGCCTGGTGTCTTTGAATCCGGTGTCTGCTACCGGGCCTCAACTTTCTCCCCTTCAACAGCCTTGACACACCGGTCACTCCTTTCTTTTTCTTTAATTAAACTTTTTATTATGAAAATTTCAAGCATACACAAAGGCAGAGAAAGTAACATCTTAAACTTCCTTGTACCCATTGCTCAGCTTCAAAGTTATCAATATTTTTCTATTTTTGTTTGATCTGTTCCCCCCACAGTTTCTTCCCCTCACATTTGCTAGAATATTTTAAAGCATATTTCAGACTCTCTATCATATGATCCATAAATATTTAGTATGTGTCTCTAACTGACTAGGATTTTTTTTTAGACATTCATAATTCCATTATAATTTCTGACAAAGTTAACAAAAATTCCTTAGTATCTCTAACATTCGGTCTATGCTTAATTTTCTCTGGTTGTCTCAAAAATGTTTGTTCAAATCAGGACGCAAATAAGGTACATGCATTACATTTGGCCAATATGTCTCTTAGGCCTCTTGTAGCCAACAGCAGTTGCCAGTCCCCCTCCTTTTTGTAATGCCATGTATTTGTTGAAGAAACGGAGTCATTTGTCCGGAAGAACTTTCCACGTTTTGGATTTGGTGTCCTCATGGTGTTACTTCACATGTTTCTGTAAACAGGAGGGAGAGCTCGGGGCTTGATTGGATTCAGGTGGAAATATGCTTTGTTTTTTGGCAAGAATTCATCACTCCAGTCTTGAAACACTCTCTTCCTTGGCCTCCAGGACAACATACCCCTCCCTCTCTGGCTGCTGTTTGTCTGTCTCCTTCTCTGGCTATCTCTTCCCTCATCTCACCCTGACAGGGATTCTCCTCAGATCTCTGACCTGGATCTGCTGGCCTGTCTGTGCCCCCTCCTCTCACATGGGCTCTTCTCCCTTCCTACTGAGTTGTTAGTCACCAGTTAAGGGCTGATGACTCTCACATGGGTGCTTCTAACTCTACCTGTTGTCCTGGGCTCTGGGCATCACTCCAGGGGCCACCCTTTCTGTCGTGCCCCACACCCACTCCATCCCTCTCCATGTCCTGTGGATTCTGCCACCCAAACATCCCTCCTGCCCACCCCTTCCATCTCTCTCGTGGACAGCTCCTACCGCCCCCGTGGGCCTCCACTCCACAGGCAGAGTTCCAAATACAGATCTGACCATCTCACTCACCCCTTCCCTGCTTCAAACTCTTCCAGATCAAGTCCCAGTCCTTGCCTCGGCCCTCAGGCCCGGTTCCCTGCCTCATCTCTTGCTGCCCCCATTCCTGCTCTCCAGCCCCAGCCACATGGCCCTGCTGGTAGCTTCTTGGACAGTTTCCTCTACTGGGGACACTTTGCATCATCTCACCTCCTACTCCCTTCACGTGGGTGGCTCTTCCTTTCCTGAAGGTATTGGATGAGACATCACCTCCTCTAGGAAGCCTTCCTGACTCCCCCACCTCCTGGCCCAAGGTTGAACTGTCAGAGCCCAACTGGCCAGCAAGGGAGACAGCAGAGGAACGGGCAGGTCTGGGTGGGTGGGTCAGGGTCCCCAGGGGCCCACTGCCACGAACCCCCTGCTGTTTGCTGTGCCCTGCTTCTAATGGATAACCCCCTGCTCTCCTGGCAGCAACGAGTTCAGCAGGCTGGTGGCCGGGGAGTACCTCAGCTTCTTTGACTTCTCGGGCCTGACTCTGGACCGAGCACTCAGGTCAGTGGGGCTGGGTTGGGATAGTGTGCCCGCAGGCGGTACAACCACACATCTGGATTCTCCTGCCAGCTCTACTGTAAA
>NW_021146836.1:0-25000 GCF_002837175.3 Physeter macrocephalus
CAAAATGACCTGCCTTTTTATTTGATAGTGTAATACCATTTGTTTAATAAATTTTTTAGGGTTTTTTTTCTCCTTGTAATATTATTGTACAGTTTTGCATGGCCTGGGTGTAATCATTTTTTTGTTTAGAATATAATGCTGACAAATAAGTGTGTATGGAAGGGGAAAAGATACTGCTTTGGCCTCTTATCACTCATTTCATTTTGTTTGGTTTTATCCCCTCATTGTCTTAGGGAACTTTATGAGATTCTCTGCTACCAAACAATGGTGTGGATTCTTTTGCACAGAAATATTTAAGGTGGGACAGTCAAAATGTAACAGAAGACGCCTCGCCGATATTTTACGTTGGTATCACTTAATATTAACCAGACTCTGATGTATTGCAATAAAACAGGGAACTGTTCGAATTGGGTATTTTGTCGTCTTTTCCCTGATTAAAAAGTCTGAGGAATGGAGAAAAGGTGACTGACTGACTCTTTTCGTCTCGTTTGACCCCAATTTCTGCCAGTCCCTCTCATCCAGCTTCCTCGTTACACTAGAAGGACATGGGGTTAGTTTAATCTAGGGCTTTCTTAGTTCCTTCCATAGCTCAGGTGGCATAGTGTTCCATTCTCTTGAAGCTTTCAACTCCCCTCTTCTGGTCAAAACGTCCCTGGTATTGGCTCAGTGTGCAAGGCCAGGCTGTGCCCTCGTTTGTGGGTGGCGGCGCTGCTGTATGCAGTTGCCAGCAGGGAGCCCACTGCACGGAGGGCCCGTCCCCAGCCAGACTTCCCTGCCAGTGCCACCGCTGACTGTAAACGGGGCAGCCGTTTGATCTTCCGTCTTCCTCCTGCAGACAAGCAGCGGAGACTTCCCACGACTTGTGCTGCAGCTCTTGAGTTAGAATGACACAGCTGAGGAGACGCAGGCAAGGCCTTTCTTAACAAAGGAAATCTTAAATTGGCTTCAGCTAAATAATTGTCCTGAGACCCCCCTCCCTGTTCCGTTTCACGTAGGCACGAGCGCCACCTTGGACAGTACCGAGAAAACGTCACTTACAAGAACTGGCAGTGGTTTGGCCCAGGGGCCACAGTTTGCTAGCCTTTGGCTTGGACTACAGTGAGCACGGACGTCCGGCCAGCTCACCATAACCTCTGCGCCTCAGTTTCCTCATCTATATTAAAAAAAACGCCCACTTTGAGCGTCCCAGGAGTTAACGCGTCAGTAGGATACGTCCAGTCTTTCTTTAAAAGGGCCGTGGAAGCTCCGGCAGCAGATGGGCGCGTGGTGCTGGGCTCAGGGCTAAACCTCAAGGGCCCCCAAGCGGCTGTCATGGAGACCACCTCGGCCTCTGAATCCTGTCCCGGAGTCCAGCGTGTCTGTTCCTGTCAATCCCAAACCGCAGAAAGGAATTTTCCTTTCAGAACCCGAAACTCTGAGGACCCATCTGGGACCACTGCCATCTCTCCGAGTTACTTCACCATCTAACGCACCTTTCAAGGTGTCCGCAGTCCGTTAGAAGGGCCCCCGCCTGAACGTTCAAAACGCCCCCGTGACCGAGGAATGAAGTTGCCCCAGGAAAGTGCCCCCTCAGCTGCGCCTGATCCGACGTGGGTGTCACTGCCGCTCAAGCCAGGCCCTTTTCGCCCTGCTGGCTGGTGTCCACCTTTTCCCGCGGTTGCCAGCACTGCGTCATACAGCCTCTGGTGCAGCTGTGGCTTCTCCGCCTCTGCGCGGTGGGGCCTGGGAAGCTGCTGCGGCAGGGACCTGGCAGCTGTGCCGTCCCCTCCCCGCACCCTTTCTCCGATGAGGAATATGGGCTGAGCCTTCCGGGTTCAGGCACCAAGAGCCTCACGCTGGGAACAGGGGCAAACCTTGCAGAAGCGACTGGAGGCGGGAGAGGGTGTGACGCTGACCTCGGGCTCCTCACCATCAGCTCAGAATCCTTTACAAGTGAAAAAATTAATGCCACAATGCTAGCATTTTTTTTTTTATTGAAACAAGTAAATCAGACAATTACAAGAATTGTACAGAGGTTAACAGCCTGAAACGACCCCTTGGGTCCAAGGAGGTGACACGTGCCTGTCATCTTCCACAAAAGGCCCAGGCGCCGGAGCGGGAAGAAGGGCCCCCACACACCCAGAGAGCACGCGGCTTTCTCTCCCCTTCTACGGCTCCTGCCCCTCCCCCACAGGAGGCAGCAGGTCTCTGGAAACCTCTGCTTGTCAAAAAAAAAGCCTCTAGGAACCAGCCAGAGAGCAGGTGTGGGTGGGCCTTGCTTGGTGAAGTAGTGCTTGTTGGCACTGCTCAGATCAGCACTTCTCCCAGGTGCAGATCCAAGCCGGAGAGGAAAAGGCAGAAAACACAAATCTCATTTGAGAGACACACACACACACACACAAACCTTGTATTACACACTCCATAAAATCCAAAAAGGCTTTTCTGTTTTGTTTTTGGGGTTTTTTTGGTGGCAGGGATTCAAAGGGAGAACTCTCATCTTCTGGTTACCATTCCCATTAGCAAAAAGCCCTGTTACAAAAAGGAAAAGGAAATAAAATCGTCTTTTTATCGAGAGTCATTTCAGAGGATGAATAAACAATAAGCAGATTCTGCCAGACAGCAGTGGGGCTGCATTTCCGTGCTGGCGCCTCTCACCCCACACCCACTGAACGATGAGAACCGTGTATAAGTGCTGGCCACGGGCTCCGAGCAGCGGCCCCCATCAGCGCGGCCCCCTCTCACTGGGTGAAGTTTAAACGGAGCGTGGGTACCACCAGCTTCCTACTAGTTTTAGCGGCAGGAGAACGGAGGGTCCCGCCTAGCGGCCGGGCCCGCGGCTACTGCTGCTCGGCCTGCCTCCTGCGGTAGTTGCTGTAGGTCTCCTCGAACATGGCCTTGCAGGAGAACCGGGCCTTCAGCTTGGAGCAGATGAGGAAGGAGCCCCCCATCTTCCTGTGCAGTGAGTAGGTCTCCTCGGGCGGCGGGACAAGCCGGTGCTTCAGCATGATGGGGATCAGGTTGTGGATCTTCTCGGTGGTGCTCTGGGTGCTAAAGTCAAAGGGCTCCTCCGAGGCAAAGGCCTCCCCCAGGATAAGGATGGCGTCCAAGTGGGCATCTTCCATGGCCTGGAGGGAGGTGAATGGAGGTAAGATCAAAGAGCCCTCACCAGCCCAGGGCTCCCATCACGGGGCCTAGACTGAGTGCTCCCCGAGGAGTGGGCCAGGTAGGTGAGTGTTTCAACCAGACTGAAGAACGGTAACCAGGGTGTAAACTCAAACCCACAGGGGCCAGGAGAACATCATTAATGTGTGAACTGGGCTCCGAGTAAGAAGAAAGGAAGTGGCGGGGAATGCAGGGTGTGACCCTGCCTGAGGGCACTCAAATTCAAAGTTTTTACTAAACGCCTGTCCTTCCAAAAAGAACAGTCTACAGACCTGAGCCTCTGCACTCCTCGCAGGTGGCAGACCTGGGACCACCTGCGTGTCTGCAACCCTTCCCCACTGTCGTCAGGAGGGGAAGTGCTGCTTTCTGAGTGGGTTCTGGGTGACAGGAACACCGACGGTCGCCCCTTCATGTAAAGGGCTGCTACGATTACTTCCAGCGCTCCCCTCACCCTTTCCCCGGTGAGGCCTGAGCAAGTGAGGGCTGCGCTTTGCCATCCCATCTGCCCATCCGGGCCCCGAGCGCCAACACGACGAGCCAGTGACTGGGATCTCGAATGGGCTGGAGTGGGGCGTAAAACGAGAGCTTGGTGACCAGCCCCCAGCATTCTGAGGCCCTCAGCCAGGGGCCCTGTGCAGACCCTCGAGAGCAGGCGGGGTGGTGGGGAGCTCACCTTGACCTCGTAGCCAGTGAGGAACTTCATCTCGATGGACTTCTTCAGCACGGCCTCCCTGTCCCGGTTAGCAGCAGCCCTGATGATCTGGCGGAGGTGCAGAGGGGACCGTGGGCAGCACACAGAGGGGAGGGGAGCTCCTGAGGGTCCAGGGAGCCAGCACTGCCCCTCCCCACACAGGCCAGCTGCCGGCCCACCCACCTTTCCCCTTTACTTCCCTGAGCCCGAGGCGGCCGCGGCCTCATCCACGGGCACCAAACGCTGCGGAAAGGCAGGGACGTGAGGACAGAAGCCCGCCCGCCCACCCCCGCGTCCCAAGCATCCCATCTGAGCCTCAGGAGAGCACGGGCCAAGGCCAAGCCCTGCCTCCACCCCTACCTGGATGTAGAGGTCTGTGAAGGATCTGTCATATTCCCGAGTTGCCCCGAAGTCCAGAAGAGCCACCTGGGAACGGGCGATACCGGGAAGGGTTTGCCCCAATGAAACACGGGTTGTGGGGACAGGGCGGCTGGGGGCTGAGACCCCCAGATCTCGGACCCTGCTCCAGCGGAGCTCAGGCTCCCTGTGGGAGCCCCACTGGGCGCTCACCTTGTGCTGCTGAGGGTCATAAAAGAAGTTGGACCAGTTGGGGTCTGTCTGCATGATGTGGAACTCGAACAGCTCCCTCAGGCACAGGACCAGGATGCTGTAGCAGATCTGGGGGCCGGGTGGGTCCTCGTCACCAGCGCCGGGCCGCCCAGTGTCCCCTGGATCTGGGCCGGGGAAGCCTGACTCCCATTTCCCTCCCCATCTCCCACCCCATCCTGCCTCACGCCCAGATCTGACTCTCAGGCCAAGCGTACCACCAGGTGGGGAAACGCAGCAGCCCTCCTGCCCGCTCTGCCCCACAGGGGGGCCTCAGGGCTCCAGGCCCACCCTGTGACCCACCTCATTCCGGATCTCCTGGCTCAGCCCCTCGGCCTGGTCCAGGGGGAAGCCGGACACCAGCTCCGTGGTCAGCACATGGGGGCTGCAGAGCTCGTCCACAATCTCGGGCACGTAGAAGAAGGGGTGGTCCTTCAGCAGCTCCCTGGCAGGGGTGGGTGGGAGGTCACACCCGGGCCTCCTTGATCCCGCCCAACCAACACGCTGGGGTGACACACAGGACGGCAAGGGGCTGAGCCCCCCAGGCGGAGGAGGGCCCTGCCGCGAGCTGGGCGGGACACGGCTCCGGCCCCAGGCCCCAACCCCAGCCATCGCCCCTCAGAGCCGGGGGGGCCTTCAGCCCACGACGGGCTGCCAGAAGCCGCCCCTTCTGTCTCCCCAGCGGGAGCAACGGGCAAGGGCCCGAGGCTGGAGCCGCACCTGAACCTGCGGGCACAGGCGGCCTCTCGCTGGTAGTCACACTCGAGGGCCAGCTCCCGCCTCAGCACGTCGATCAGGTGCTCAGGGAACAGGCCTGGGCCAGGGAGGAGGGCGTCAGGGGGGCTGGGGCTCCCCAGAGCCCGCCCACAGGCCTGCCCTTGCCCAGCGGCAGCCTCTGACCTTCCGGAAGCATGTTGCTCATGTTCAGCACGGCCATGAGGTTGTTGACGTCACTGCTGATGCTCTGGGCCACGCCGGGGTACTGCGGGGGACAGGGGAGTCAGGCAGACAGACACAGCAGGGGCCCCCTGCCACCCACCAGCTGCCCAGCTGTGTCCCTCCCGGACCCCGCACCTCCGCGAGGCAGAGCCAAGACCCACCAGGGATGCCGTGACCCCCGGGCCCACCGCGACCCTGTTCTCCACCGCCGACCGCTCCCTCCCCCACCCCCATCCCTGCGGCTCAGGCCCCAGACAGACAGTCACTTGTCCCCAGTCCCTGCCCCCCCAACCCAGGCGTGCTGGGAGGCTGTCCTCCCTCCTACAGTCACTCACTTAGCAAATACTTCTCGGCACCCACCGCTGACCAGGTGCCGAGACAGAAGGGAAGAGACACAGGCCCTGCCCTGGGCACGGGGACACACAGGGGATGTGGGGTGCAGAGGCCCCTCACTGCGGGGCCCGGCTCGGCCCCGTGCAGCCCCCGAGGGCACCGAGCCCACACCCCGGGTGCCCACCTGGATCTTCATGGCCACCTCACGGCCGCCCTTCATGCGAGCCAGGTGCACCTGCCCGATAGAGGCGGCTGCAAAGGGCCGCTCCTCAAAGTACTCCAGCTTGTCCCGCCAGGTGGGGCCCAGGTCGTTGTTGAGAGTTTTCTGGAGGGAGAGGCCAGGGAGGGGCCGTGAGCACAGCCGGGGACACCCTGAGGGGCCCTCCCCCACCCCTCCCGCAGGGCTGCCAGCACCCGAACCCTGAGCTGCACCGGCCTCACCATCATCTGCTTCAGCGGCATGAAGTCTGCGCTCTGCCTGACCCGCTCGAAGATCTTGGCCAGGTGGGGGTTGATGAAGGCGTCGTCTGGAAGGCGGCAGAGCATTCAGAAAGCGGAAGGCTGACCCCTCGGAAGGAGGGCACACAGGCCACCTCGATCAGCCCTGCCCAGCGAGGTCTCCCGGGGGGAGGCCGAGGTGCCGCTCTGCCCTTCACACGCTGAACCCAAGGTTCAGAGAAGACGAGGCACAGGCCCAACGCCACACAGTAGGCCCAGCCTCGGGTTCTCCCTGCTCCTGCGGAGCGTTTCCCCACTGGCACACGGACCCCTGATACTGTGGACCAAGGCTCCAGAGGGGACGCAGGGACGCTGACCCGTGCACACTCCTGGCCCACCTCGGCCAACAACCAAATCCGAGACCCCCGCAGCCCGGCCCATGGCACCCCTCCCCACCCGGGCACTGGGTGCGTCTGTGCAGCCCGGGCCCTGCCGATGGCGTGCGGGGCAGCGTGTACCGGGGCCTCTGAACTCACCCAGGGACCTGAGGGGGTGGATTCCTTAGAAAGAGCAGGCATAGCTTTTTATGATTATAAAAGAAACACATTTAGGGAATAAAGTGTATTAAATGTTTAAAATACCCATAATCTACCTAAGAGAACTACTGTTCTCTTTTTTCATTTTGACCCTTTCCTATGCGTTTTTCCCTGACTGCAGTCACGCTGCCTGGAGACGCTCTGGCCGACTCCCCTCCTGCAGCCATTTCTCACGAGCACTTGCCACGTCGTTGAATAGCTTTCTGAAATATTCTGTAATGCACACAGAAGCTTCAACATGCAGCTCACTAGCCGGACGGCAGCTGACTTGTTTGTTTATTTGAGACCAGAAAGAATCCTTCGAAGAAGCCGCTCCTGCAGAGCCCTGACCGCATCTCTGAGGCTCTCCATCCTCGAGGCGAGACTCACGCACGGAAGGGCTTCCGAGGGGTGCGTGCCGCTCCGGAGTCCACACCGGCACAGGCAGTGCCCGCACCCACCTGCCTGGGTGGTTACTCCTGTCCTGCACTTGCCCAGTTCAGTGAGTCCATCTGACTGCTTGTGGGGGGACTGGCTGTGCTCCCACTCAGGACACCAGCCCCTCGGGTGCTCCTCCCTGGGAGGCACCATCAGAAGCTCTGAGGGGCCCCCCGAACCCCAGCTCTGCTCTGGGGGCTGCAATGAGCCAGACTCCGGCTCAGCCGCTGCCGCCTCCCCCGGCCTTCCTTCCTCGGGGCCACACAGCCCATGCTCGGCGTCACGCCACCGCAGGCCCGTGAGCTCCCCCAACAGCACCCTCGGACCACCACGCGGGGCGCCAGGGGGCATCAGCCAGACTCTCCCCAACTTTTGAGACGCCAGGACCTCTGGACATGTCAAAACACTCAGAAAGAAGCCAGAAAAACAACCGTGGGCTCCTATTTCAGACGCTGTTTTTAAACATCCCAGGTGGGTTAGCAGCCAGGCTTCAAGCAAGAGAAGCCCGTGGGCAGGAAACCTCCCATCCCTTCCCATTGGGGCCAAGTGAGGCGCCCCCCACTGCTCGCCCCCAGCTCCCCTCCCTACGCTGCCTCACCGCCCCCAGCCCGCGCAGCCGCACTCACCCTGGATGCTCAGCATCTGGCCCAGCTTGAGCGCTGCCCCGCGCACCTTGCACAGCGTCCGCACGATGCGCTCCGCGTTGGCCTCTGACAGGAAGGGGCTGGAATCCAGCACGGCCTTCTTCCCTGCAGAGGAGCAAAGTCACCATGGCCTCCCTCAGGCGGGGCTGCTGGGCCTGGGATCCCCCAGAGGCCCCTCCACCCGCTCCTGGTTGTGGGTCTTGGCAAACCACTGGTTCTCCCAGTAAAAACAGGGACAATAACAAGACATCAGGGTTTAACACGTTTTAAGTGAGGTGCAGTAAAGTCCCAGCACAGAGCTTGCCACAAAGGGCTCAGTCAACATCTTTCCTCCTCGGGGTCCACAAAACTGGCAATGCAACTTTAACCCCACATTTCACACCCACCTCCCAGATGCTGAGGAAGGCCCTCGGGGGCCACCCAGGTCTCCCCGGGCCCACCTCCAACACCCTCCCAACACACACACACAGGCTCGCCCACGGGGCCTCTCCCTCCTTATCAGCCCCTGCCAAGTCACTGTCCTTCGCCCCTCAGTGTCCTGGACAAAGGTCACCAGCACCCCTGGACTCTCTGCACAGTCACCTGGGTCCACTGGCTGCAGTGAGAGTGCAGTCCTCAAAGGAGGGGAGCTCAGGGTCAAGGACAGCCTCACCCGGCTGGTGCCAGCTGGCCCAGGAAGAATGCATAGGGACCTCAGGTGTGCAGACGACCTCCGTTCAGCACAGTCGGGGGTGGGAGGGTGCAGGGTGGTGACTCAAGGTGATGAGGAGGGGGTGACCCAGTGACAGTCGGTGCTTTTCCTGCCCTCTGTCCTGTGAGCCCAGTTAGATCAGGAACCCCCGAGGGCTGCCCCCCACAGAGCCTGGCACTTTCCTCAGCCTGCATCACCATGGGCCTGGCCCAGGGCTCAGAGTGGGTCTGAGCTGGGTCTCAAGGGGGGAACACGGGAGGTGTCCATCATGCCACTGCCCTCCATCCGGGGCCGTGTCCAGCTTGGCCTCTGATATAGCAGGGTGGGTGGGCTGCAGGGGGATGTGAGACTGAAGGCCCACACCTGAGGGCAGCTGTTAGGCCTGCACGGGGTTAGGCTCACCCCAGGGTCCCGGACAGCAGGACAGGATCCTGGGAAGGGGAGAGATCTCAGCTCCACAGGAAGAAGCCCAGCTGCCGGGGGTCAAGAAAGCTGTAGCCCCTGGGCAGGGCCACTCCAGGGTGTCTAGGCCAAGAAGGGTGCCCAGATCACCCCTCGTCTCGGGCAGCAGCAGGGACAGGCGGCCCTCTATGTCCGCTCTGCCCTCCCCAGCCCCTGGGCCCCATGGGCCGGGACCTGGGCCTGTGTCCCTGAGGAGAGGTGGGCGGGGCAGAGATACCACGGCCCCGGCAGAAGGAGGGAGATCTTCTCCCCTAGGGACACAGCAGACCCAGGCGACAGCAGCGCCCCTGAGATCCAGGGACGGCGCCCGGCCCTCTTGAGCTTTCCAGGCAGCCGCTCCTCACGGCTGGCCAGTCTCCACGGGCTGGAGTCCGGGCCCCTGCCCGGGCAAGGCTGGTTCTGAAAACAACCCGGGGGGGAGCCGGGGGTGCCCAAGGGCGTGGTGGGCGTGCCCCCCTCAGGAGAGGCTCCTTGGGGAGGCCTGGTCCAGGCTGGTCGGTGCCCTCCAGGCCCAGGGGTTCCCGGGCCTGCTCAGGAAGCTAGAGCACGTCCCTCTGGGCCTGAGCCCCGCGTCCTGCTCTTGGGCCAGTGGCACCTAGGCCCCTTGACCCCCAACAAGGGCCACCGCCTCCCTGACAAAGGACACCAGCTGTAACCTTGGGGCCAGTATAGCTTCTTTCCTGCTTGGACGGGGCAGGATGGAGGGCAGCCAGTTTGCGGGGGGACGATGGGAGAGGTTGTTCCTGGGGAAGGCTGGCTTCTCACTTCCCAAAGTCTCAGCACCAACACTAAAAATACCCTCCCTAATCCTCTCTGTTCTCCGGTCCCTTCCAAGGACACACACATACTCAGGGGCCTGGAGGACAGGCTAGCGCCTTCTCCGCGGAGGCCCCCACCCCCTCGAGAGGGTCCTGCAGGTGAAGCGGGGCCATCCAGGTGGCTGGCAGGCCCCCCTTCAGGGCCCCCAGGCTGTAGCTAGGGCCTCAGGGACCACAGCACAGCAGGACAGTGGGGGGTCACTCAGGGCCCCCAGGGAAGGGGGGAGGAGGTGTCAAGTACCGAATGAACTGATGTCCCCTGAATGGGCCAGGGGCAGGGGGCACTCAGCCCAGAACTTCAAGTAAACTTTGAGAAATCCACCAAGCAGATGGCTCTAGCAGGGCTGCTCTCAACAGCCCCCAGGACCCCGCTGAAGGGAAAGCGTCCTGCACCTGCCTAGCCGCCTCCCCCCAACACCTGGACAAGCCTGGGGGAGGGGACCAGGTAGGAGGTGGGTGGAGCCTCCAGCTGCCCCTTGACCCATCGTCAGAGCATCCTAAGCACCCCAGGTTTCAGAGCAGCCAGTCTGCAGAATGTTCTCCATGGAGTACCACCCACAGCTGGCCACCCAGACAAGGGGGAACTGAGCGTTCTGACCTGACCCCGGGTTGACCCTGGGAGGCGGCGGGGAGAGAGGAGTCATGATCCTCACCTCAGAGACAAAGCGTCTGAAGCTGGAGACGCAATGGCCACCCCAGGTCACGAGGTGGGGGAATGGGGGGCCCATGGGGTCTTCCAGCAGCTCCCACGACCCTCGACCACAGCCAAACGGGGAGCCCTGGGCACCTGACCTGGCCAGACCTGGGGCCCCAGCGGCTCTGCAGAGCAGGGACAGAGGCAGGGCCGAACCGGAGGCTCCTATCAGAAGAGGGAAGGCGTGCGGGCCCGGAGGAACCAGGACGGCTGGGTGAGCCCACGTGGGCCGGGACAGGAACAGAACAGCCTTCAGGCCTCAAACTCCAGGGCTGCCGTGAACACGGAACACAAGATGAAAGGTGCCCCTGGAGGCCAACCGTCAGGGAACGCAGGCGGGAGCTGGGAGCTGACAGGCCCAACTCTCAGGGCCCACCCTGCCCTCCCCATCAAGGGCCCAGCTCACCTGAGGGGTCCTCAGGGCGGAGGCTCTTCTTGGCGACCTCGGCCAGGGCCCCGAAGCCCAGACCCACGGCCAGACCTGCAAGGAGGAGGTTGAGGGCTCTGGGCATGTGCTCAGGGGCTGCCCACAGCCCTCCACGCACGAGGCCCGGAGCAGCCCCACACAGACACCTGCCTCGCTCCCCTGGGGGCCCGCGCTGACACTCAGACGTCTTGAAAAGAGAGGGGATAAAGAGGGAGGAGATACACAGCTGTTGTTTTCAGAGGAGACCTGCCTCAAGGTTGGTGCTTTCGCTGGAAAAGCCTCCTCCAGCGCCACTTCCATCACCTCTGCTAGGGGCTCACGCGACAAACACCCCCACCCCAAAACAACGTACGACGGGGAAACGCGTTGGGCGGGACGCAGCACAGATGGAATGTGGACCAGGAATGGGTGCAGGCCACGGACGTCCTGACAACACTGGGCATCCCCTTGGGATGCAGCCGCCCACTTCCCAGTCTGTGTGAAGAGCCTCCAATGCTCTAGAATTCTCTAACCCAGTTCACTGAAGTCGCAAGGAGGGGCATCACCACTGCAACATAAAGCAGTCATTGGTGGGAACTGGGGCATTTTGCCAAAGCCACGGGGGCCCCCAGGAGCTCAGGCTACAGCCCTCACTTGCGGGGAAGGCCCCACAGGCACTGACGGTGGTCTAAGGACAGCGGGGTGCCAGGCCCTCCTTCTCCCGTCAGCAGTCTTTGAAATCAAGGTTTACTAACATCGCATCGGTCCAGAGGTTGGAACTGGATGATCCCTACTGTCTAGGAGAGGCCTGAGGAGGCCAGCAGGTGCCACTAAGTGCACACAGAAAGCCCCGGAGCCTGGCTCAGGTCCTATTTCCTCTACTTTAAATACAGTTCCAGCTGGCTTGGACGGGGGAAGCACACCAGGCGAGAGAGTGAAGAACATTTGGAGGAGCACGCTGACCACAGCAGGAGGGACAGCAAAGACCCCGGGAAGATACCAAAGATGCCCCGAGACCAGTGGGCCTTGGCGAGCACAGCCCTGGGGGGCTGGCAGTCTCACACCGGGCAAGGAAACCTGCACATGCTTCTACATTTTCCAAATTTTCTACAATGATTATGTATTACTTTTATGAAAATTATTATTGAATTTACTGAAAAAGTTATTTAATGAAAAATAAATTTTAAAAAATCATAAGAGGATAACCCAATTTTTAAAAATGTTTTTGCAGTACATTTTACCCACCATTAGACAACCGTGCACCCTCTGCATTGCCAGCTGTGATGGCAGCTCCTGCCTCATGGCTCAGTGTGAGGATTAAACAGCTGAGCAAGAGTGAAGCACTCCCAGCAGGGCTGGGCGTAAGGCCACACTCTTCAGGTGTTCGCTGTTACTGCCCTTTCTCCTATTCAAAGGGCTAGACCAGTGCTGCCCAAAAAATATAATGCCAGCCACATATGTAATCTTAAATTTTCTAGGGGCTATGTTAAAAAAGGCAAAAAGAAGCATGTGAAAGGAATTCTGATCATATATTTTACTTAGCCCAGTGTATCCAAAACATTATCAATTCAACAAGTACTCAATATACACATCGTTAGAGAGATGTTACTTTTTTAATTTTTTTTTGTACGAAGTCTTCAAAATCCAATGTGCGTTTCGTCCGGGAAGCATGTCTCAGCTTGGACCAGCCACGTTTCAAGTGCTCAACACCCCACGTTGCTGGTGGGTCAGCACAAGGGCAGCATAAGGCAAGTTCTGGCGACCGGAGCAGAGGCCACGGTCATCTGGAAATGCCCCCAAGGACACCCTGGCATGCTGGGATGGAGCTGCCACGGCCTGTTTCCCTCTGACACCCCAACCCAGCCCCGGAGGACACTGGGCACAGAGCTGCGTCCCCAGTCAAACGGTTACTCCCCTCCCCTCCCCCCACACCCCTCTCAGCACACTGTCCGACTCAGCAAACGAATGGCAACAGCAACGCTAACCTTCAAACTGCAGTGACCTTCACCAATGTCTCTCTGCCTCTAGATTTTTCTCTGCCTACATCAAGTCCAAGACAAGCCTACCAAAGAGGCAGACGTGTCAAAGGTTACCCAGGCTGGCCACTGAGCGCAGACGCCGAGCACCCTTCTCTGCAGGGCCCCCAGCTGGGCCCCCTCACACGCTCTGCCAAACTCTTCTCTGGCCCATTCTGGGCTGCTGGGCAGAGCCAAAGCTCTCCAAGGCCAAGGACCTGTCACTGAACACTGAATCACGGAGGGAACATTACGCAAAGCAGGCCGCAGGCTCCTTCTGTGCCCCTGCGAGCTCCCTCAGGGCCAGGCCCGAGGAGCTGCCAAGGGACAGGCCCCCCACTGCGGCCCCGGAGGCGGGAGCAGCCCCGCCGGCCCTGACCTCAGGAGCTCCTGCTCTAGTGAACCAAGAACAGGCTGGCCCTCCCGCCGTCCCCAACCTGGCTGACCTGAAAGCATTCTCAGAACCTTGCAGAGAGAGAAGGGCAGAGGCCAGCCAGGCTCTTCTTCTCCCGGAGCTGGGTGGCACCTGCAGGCAGCTCCTGGGAGATCAGCGCCTCTGCCTCGGACTCCCCGCGTCGGCGAGAACAGCCCGAGCCCGTGCTCGCTCACTCTCCGGCGTCACCTGAGGCCTTCTACTCCACCTCGGCCCGCCAGCCCTTAGGGCAGCGCCTGTCCATGATCTGACCCACAGGCAGGCCCGGCCCAGCCAGCACGGAGGTCCCAGGTGAGACCAGCCGCAGAAGCGGCTCCACGGGCCCATGGCCACTGTCAGCAGCCTGGCCACCACCCTAGCCTGTGAGAAGGCGCCAGCCCTTTCCAAGAAAGTTCCTGACATTTCTCTCACAAACGGAGATTTTGCAGGCAAGAAACGCAGCGGCAGGTAAGGAGCAGCAAGGAGCAGGGTCTCCCCAAGGGGGTGGGAGCGCTTGGGGCCGCTTCCCAGGCCGCGGGACTGATCAGGGAGCCCAGGCCCCTGGCCCAGCTCGTTCCTCCCCGAAGTCCCTCTGTAGGTCCTCAGAGCCAAATGAGTGCCCCCTGAGCAGCACTGGGTTTCTGCCCACACAGACACAGAGGTTAAGAAAAAAAGTAAATAAAAGCCTTCTAACAAACGGCACCATCTGTGAGGAGGCTTAGTGAGGGGCGCCTAACCTGCCAGAACCCCCAGGCATGTTTACAGAGCAAGGCTGCATGGAGGTCCTCTGCAGCAGCAAGGGCCAAGGTAAAACAGCTTCACTCACACAGTACCACCCACGTGCCAGGCACTGTTCTCAGGCCTCCCTTTTTCAACATATCCAACAATCCTTCTGATCTGATAAGACAAGAGAGTCCACACAGAAAAGGCAGCAAACAAGGATATTTCCTTCACTTCAAGGTGTTCCCGAACCCTTAGTAATTCCACCTTCTCTTCCATCACCTGCATCCTCCACGCGTGCCAGCACCAGGCACCGGGAAGAAGAGGGGGCCTGGGAGGGCGCTGCAACCCACAGCATTGCAGGAAGGCGAATAGGAAGGAGCAGTGGAGGAAGTTCCCTGCAGAGTATTCTCCTCGGTTCTCAGAACTAGGCCAGAGTGGGGCAGTGGGGAACACCTGACAGCCCCTCTGCTGGCTCAGGGGAGACAAGACGAATTCGGGGGCGACAGGCTCAGACTTCCATCTGTATGATACAGGCCTCCTCAGCGCTGGTCCCAGGACTGTCACAGATGCACATATGGGCCTGGGTGACTGGCAAGTGTGGCTCAGCTTCCTCATCTGTAACTGCCCTAATCTCCTTCACAGAGGCTCTAAGTGACAAAAAATAGACAAAAGAGTCCCTTCTAAAGTATACTCCTGGAAAAAGTAGAAACCAAGCTCCCTCGCCCCTGCCAAGGGCACAAACTTCTCTTGGACCTACAGGGCATCTGTCTTGCTGCCTCAGAGAGCACCGGAGGAGCGCTGGCTGCTTAGAGCGACAGCATGTGTGCAGCGTGTACCCTCAGGAAGTCAGGCACATAGTGCTCAACTCCTTTTGGTAAGTTTTCTCTAGTGCCTACTTTATCTGTTGGTCTCATTTCTATAATCGTCCAGTTCTCCCTCATTTCATAGGTGCAGAGGAGATAAGCCACCTCCTCTGAACCTATATTACTGAAGCACAAATGAAAAATATAGAAAAGAGTAGAGGAGACACACATGACAGAAGGGAAAGAGCTAACATATGTGTAACTGGAGTCCCAGAAGGAGAGGAGAAAGAGAACAGGGCAGAAACAATATTTGAAGAAATGACCATAATTTTCCAAAATTGATGAAAGACATCAAGCACAGATTTAAGAAGCTCTGTAATCCCAAGCGGGATAAAAACAAAGTAAATCATACCCAAGCATGTCACAGTCACACTGCTGGAAAACAAAAGCAAAAGGAAAATTTTAAAAGCAGAGGACAAAATACAAATTACTTTCAAAGGAGTAGCAATAAAATGAACAGCTAAGTTTTCAACAGAAACAATGGAAGTTAAGAAGACAACTGAGGGACTTCTCTGGTGGTCCAGTGGTTAAGACTTTGTGCTTCCATTGCAGGGGGTGTGGGTTCAATCCCTGGTCAGGGAACTAAGATCCCACATGCTGCATGGTGCGGCCAAAAAAACAAAAACAAAAAAAAGAAGACAATGGAACAATATTGCTAAAGTGTCCAAAAGAATTAATTTTGAACATGGAGTATTATACCCAGCCAAAATACCTTCTAAAACAAAAGTGTAATAAAGACATTTACACACAAATAAAAACAGAGAATTAATGATTACCACTCTGCACTACAAAAAAGAGAAAAGGTAGTTTTTCAGAGAAGAGGAAAATTACCCCAAAAGTAATTCTAATATAAAAATGAAGGGAGAAAGAAACACAAAAAGGGTAAATATGTGGCTAATCTAAATTCACATGGGCTATACAAAGAAATAACATCTTATGAGGTTTAACATATCTTAATAATTTAGTATATAATATAAAACACGTAGAAACAAAATACATATCCACATTAACACACACACACACACACACACACACACACTCACACAAAGAAGGGATTTAAACTGTTCTGAAGTGCTAGCATTACTGGGGAAGTAGTAAAAATAATCATTTCCATTACATTGTAGTAAGTCAAGAATGTATGCTGTAATCTCAAGAGAAACCACTAAAAGTATAGTAGAATAATAACACACAAACTAATAAAGAGAAAACATGTACAATAAAAAAAACTCTTTGATTAATTCAAAAGAAGGCAAGGCAAGTGGGGAGAGGGAAGGGGAAAGGGGGAAGAAAGGGGTAGGGAATTAAGAGGTACAAACTACTATGTACAAAATAAATAAGCTACAAGGATATATAGTACAGCACAGGGAATATAGCCAATACTTTATAATAGCTACAAATGGAATGTAACTTTTAAAAATTGTGAATCCCTATGTTGTACACTTGAAATTCACATAGTATTATACATCAACTATACCTCAATTTAAAAAAAGGTAAAAATTTTTAAAAAGAAGGTAAGACAGAAGAGAAAAAAGGGAACAGAATGGATGGATCAAACAGTAAACAAAGACTAAGACAGTAAATATAAACCCCAATACATCAGCAACTCCATTAAATGTAAATGAACTAAATACTCACATTATAAGACTAAGATTAGTGGTCTGTACCTAAATCACAGGAAACGAAAATATATATATGCTACTTACAAAAGACATACCTTAAATATAAGGATACAAAAGGTTGAAAGGAGAAGGAAGGAAAAAGATACACGATGCAAACACCGACCACCACCCCCCCAAAAGAAAGCTGGAAAACAGCTATACTAATATCAGACAATGTAGACTTTCATAGAGATAAGAGAGGTAAGACATAATAATAAAGGAGTCAATCCCCAGGAGGATATAAGAATTCTAAATCTGTAAGCAACCAATAACACAGCTTCAAAATGTTAAAGCAAAAATTCACAGAACTAAGAGGTAAGTAAATCCATGATCAAGCATAAGACTTTTAAATGTCTCTTTTGATAACTGACAGAATAAACATACCATCTAGAAAAATGGTACAGATGATCTTATTTGCAAAGCAGAAACAGAGACACAGACATAGAGAACAAATGTATGGATGCCAAGGGAGAAAGAGGTGGGGTGGGAGGAATTGGGAGACTGGGATTGCCACCTATACTTTATTGTTACTATGTGTAAAATAGACAACCGATGGGAACATACTATAGCACAGGGAAATCTACCTAATGCACTGTGGTAACCTAAATGGGAGGGAAGTCCAAAATGGAGGGGATATCTGTATGTGTATGGCTGATTCATTTTGTTGTGCAGTGGAGGCTAACACAACATTGTAAAGCAACCATACTCCAATAAAAATTAATTTAAATTAAAAAGAAAAAAAGAATTTTAAAAAAAGAATAAACATACCAAAAAAATCATTAAAAGATCTGATTAATATGAGTAACAAACTAGACAGATAGATAAACTGCACCTGACAATGCCAGAATTCTTTTCAGATACACATGGAACATTTACCAATATATTCCCATTGGAATCAATGGCAAGACCCCTATTTCACAGAAAGGCAAACCAAGGCAAGACCCAAGGTCACAGGAAGCAGGGCCGGAATTATAACCCAAATCTTATGATGACCTAAGGCCCAGTTCTGACCCCAAATCCAATATCTGATGCTATCTTTCATTTCATTCTCCAACAAAATCTAATATCCACAGATCATCGTGCCCATAGCATCAGAGCCATAATGTCCCACAGCCAAATTAGACCTAGAGTTCCTGTGCCATCTCAGCATCAGAAGGAGCCACCCAAATGGAAAGCCCCTGCCTTCTGCCTCTATATAGCTGAATACCTGCTGCTGACCTTCCCAAATACAATCCTACCCCCCTGAGATCTAGAGCAATCCCTTTCTTTCATACCTGCAGTGTAACAACTTCCTAAAGTCTGTTAGTCTACACCTCAAAAACATCTCACCCTCATGAGGGGAAGAAAGGCCAGAAGTATTTTCTAGGAGAAGTAGAGCAGTGTTACTTCCAACTGTTTAGATAATGACCCACCAGTAAGCCATATACTTCACAATGCAATGAAGAACATACATCAATAGTATATTTAGATCTCTGAAACAAATATTTTTGCAACATGTGCAGTTCTAAGGATCTATGATACTAATTCTGATCCTTTTCTATTCAATTCCATTCTATTTAATTTGTTTTTTAAATGCTGGTCCTGACCCACTAAACTGATTTCACACTCACTAAATGGTCATAAACCCCAGTTTGAAAACCTCTGGATAGGGTAGAAGGCCCAGAATTCACCTCTGGGGCCAGAACTGCACGTTCTTTCTAGACCTGGCTCCTCTTTGCTCCCATCCTGCCACCTCTAATCCTGAAACATGAGCTGCCAACTGCTTGGGCAACAACGTGTGCAGCTGAGAATCACAGCTGTGAGCAAATCTTCAGCACAGACTCTGTCCAGGCATCAGGCAGCTGTCAGTAAGGGCTCAAGAGGCTCCTGATGGTGCAAAGCCCCTACAAAGACCAGGGTCTCTCCTCACCTCAACCCCAGCTCCTTATGGCAGCCCACGTCCCCCACGCCTTGAGGGGAGCCCTGTACCCTGGTTTTAATGAAGTTGACTTTTTGTCCTACACACCTTCCTATACAACCGCTTTCACTTCAGTCTGCTTTCCTTAACCCACCACCCAAAAAGGCCTGACTCTTGCCTGCTTCACCAGGACTTCCATCAAATACCAATTGGACATCACGACCTTCATCCTGACCACTTTTCCCAAACAGCTCCTCCACCACCTCACCCCGGCAAAGACTCGCGAGAGAGGCTTACACCCATCCTAAAATACATCAGTCAAACTAAGCCTTACGGGGACAGAGCTCTGTGGTGAGCCCTGGTCTGCAGTGAGGGGAGGAGGATTAGAGGTTACAGAGAAAGACTAACTACAAAGTAAGAAGAGAACAGTTCCTGCCCTCAAACTAATGGGGGAGAGAAAAGAATCTCCATCTAATACTTTAAGAATAATAAATGTCCCAACTAATAGCCACTGAGCAAAGCAGAGAAAGTGCCATGTCTTCTGCGGAATAAGGACCACTGGAAGCCACCAGAACAGCAACTCAAACCCATTCTGGTAGTGGCACCCCAGGGAGTTACAATGTTCTATGAGGAACTGCTTAAGACGCTAACCCATTAAAGTGAAATGAAGCAATAATTTTGTGCTAAAACTTAGATGACACTGTATGCTAGATTCCTGAAAAGCTAAGTAGCAGCAGATGCCACATTTTAAGATAACAATTATGGAAGAAAACCTCAGAGTTGAGAAAATTCTATCCAATTAACCTAGTTTGCTCTGCACCTAAGGAAGACAGCCAGCCTTGCTTCAATGTTAGAACCCACACATCAGGCCAGCTTCCAGAGGACCAGGTTTTCAGGGAGCACAGAGCCACTCCTGAACAAGGAGTAAGATGGGGTTTCCGAAAGAGAAGAGGCAGCCGGGGAGAGCAGCGTGCCTGAAGTACGGTCCGTGGGAGGGGAGACATACAAACCAGCAAAGCAAAAGGCAGGTAGGTAAAGGCTCAGACACATGAGAGCGGGCTTTCATGACTAGTCAGCACTGGCATCAACATGAACCAATCAATGAGACCACCGTTACACAGAGCCTTGCAAATAAGCACGTGCCCCAGGTGGGTACGTGAATCAAGTTGCCAAGGCTGTTACTCTCATTAACTGTATTGTCTGGAGAACCTACTGAGGATAAGCGGGCTTTAGGGAAGTCACTTCATCTTCAAGTAGAACCACAGCAAAGGACGGCACTTTCAACAGGAACACCTTGGTCAGATATGACAATACAATATCATAAAAGCAGAGACAACCGCTGTAAACCTTCACTATAAAATGATCCTCCAACTTGGACGAAGAGAGCACAGGGTACTGGACACAACGGCTATGCAAGCCCCTAAAGAAAAGGACAAACTCACAACTCCTCAGCACCCTAAAATGGACGACAGCGGCTCAGGGCCACGGCACCTCGTTATCATTCCACTGATGCCCGCAGGCCCATGGAAATCCAGCAAACGGGTCCCCAGATGGCTGGGCAAAAACCACTGGGTCCAGGAGCCAAAGAGCCCCATTGTCCCACCCCCACCCTGCAGGGGCCTCCAAAGGCCTGAGTGAAAAGCTGATGCTGCAGATGCTGCCCCCCGAGAAGCAAAGCCGCAGCTCACAGCATGGAATCAGCCACGCATCGACCCCCAGGGGTGAGCTGAGGCAGAGACTGAATCGCCCACCCATGGAAAACATCCCGGCACGGCTAACACAGGAGCTACCACCCTCCCCGGGGCACCCCTGAGTCCCCAGCCTCCCCGCCACACACAGGCCCCATGGTGGCCCCCGCTCCACTCAACGGGACTGGCACCTCACCTCCAAAGTTGGCCAACCGCCCGATCCGCGTAACTGGCACCTTCCGCTCGCGAGCCCGCTCACTGAGCTAGAGGGAGAAAAGAAAGAGCCCTCAGGGGATCAGTGAACAGGGACAGGACCGACCTTCAGGGGTTCACACCATCCCCCGCACGCCCTCTCCACCCCCAAAGACAGCAGCTCCGCCCAGCAGCGCACCCCTCCCAGGAGAGGCGCCCGTGTGCCTGACATTCCAGGCCACGGCACCCGAAGGATGCACCCGAAGGATGTCCCCGAAGAGGGGGCCTGACACCAGCCACACTGGGGGAACCCCCCAGCCCCACCCTGGGGGCCTCCTGCACGCACCATCTGCTTGTGCGGCTTGCTCTCGGGGCGAGCCTTGGCCTGCCGGGCCTTCTCAATGTCCTCAGCCGTCAGGCCCCCCACATGGGACTGGTCCTGGTGGTAGAACCTTCGCTGCAGGCCCATGGCAGTGAATGGGTCTCTGGGGTCTGCAAAGAGCGGCCCGTTCACCCTGCCCACAGGGGAGGCGGCCTGGCCCTGGAGCCCGCCTCCCCTAAAGGGTCCGCTGGCAACACGGGCAGGGGCTGGGCCCTGGCTGCGGGCGCGATCCCGGGGCGGAAGGGACTGAGCGGGGGAGGAGGCCGCAGACGACTCCTCGGCGGCGCCCTCGGCCCTCAGCCCGGAGGAGTGGAATTCTGCTTGCGGGTCGTCAGAGCTCTTGGAATAGGCCTCTTCATGCTTCTCCTGACCCTGCAGGCAGGGAACAAACGCCAACGTGAGAGGGGCAAGAGGCCAGCCAGGAGCCCCTCCGTGTGCATCCCCTTCTGGCCAGGACAGCACACCAGCACGTCCCACCCTCTGACCCTCTGGAGGGCCCTACATGTCACCCCCGTGGCCTGTGGCCGGTTCCGGAGGCGAGCGGCAGCCCAGGAGCCAGGAGGCCCGGATTCCAGCCCTGCTCCTGCCAGGGCTCTGCCGTGGGGGCCCCGGCAAGCCAGCCGCCCATGGTCCCTGAGCGCCTGCTGGGTGCCCGGCCCAGACCAGGGGAGCGACCACCACTCTCCCAGCAGCAAGCTCCTCGCCTGTAAATCTGGGCTCAAGAGAGGCTCCCAGGGCTCTGGGGAAGGTGAACCAGGGCAAAAGATGGGGAAAGCTTTGAGAGGTTAAGAGCACAAACGAAGACCAGAGGAGGCGAGCGCAGCACACGGGTAGGGCGGCCCTGCCGGCCTCTCCAGGCCAGCGCCCTGCTGCAGCCGAGGCTCTGGCCAGTCAGCCTTGGGCGCCCCCCGAGGGGCTCTCCCCAGAGGGCCTGTCACATCCAGGGCCTGGCCTGCCTCTTCCAGGAGCAGGGGGCACAGGACAGGAGAGGAGGGGGAGAGAACACCATGTTTTCCCTGTAACAGTCGCCGAGACCTGAGCCTCAGGCCCGGGTTCTTTCCACTTTTGAACCCCTAGCGACCTGGAGAGAGTTCCTGACCCCTCTCTGCCACCTCCTCATCTGAAAAGAGGGCTCCCCACGGTCACAGAGTTACGCGGGGCACAGACGGAGCCAGGGGAACAGGGCCGAGAAGGTTATAATTAGAACAGCACTGACTCCTGAAGGGAGGTCGGGGACCTGGATTCCCTGATTCCACTGAAATGGACTCAGTGCATGGAGTGCTGCCTGTAGGTTCTGCAGAAACAGCAGTAGACCCCAAAGCCTTCTCACTCTCAGCTTTATAAGACACTGTGGGATCTAAGCAGATAAGACTTGCCCTCCAGAGGAAGGAAAGAGACAGGCTGCTACTCTCATTTCATAAGTGGCAAACGGAGGCCGAGAGAGCTGAAATAATCTGGTAAAGGCCCACCAGGCAGCCAACGGCAGAGCAGGTATGCCAAGCCAAGGCCTGCCCCGCGGGCCGCCCCGAGGCCGCCTGACAGCACCTTCCTCGGAGCAGAAATGAATTCTATTTGGAATTTGACAGGGGCACCTGTCAAGATGGCCAGGGAAGCCCTGGAGTGAGGGAGTCTGGGACAAGGTCCGAGAGCCACATAACCCCTGTAGCTCCCACGCTGGCCGCGGGCTCACCACTCCTTCTACCCCACTACTCCAGTGCTGGCCGTCCGCCCTGCATTACCATAAGCTATTTATGTGGCAGCCAAGGGGCCTCAGTGTCTCAATGGGACCAGACTCAGTAAATGTCTGCTGAATGAATAAGTGAACAAATCCCTTGAGGAGCTAGAGGGAGAGAGGTTTCTGGAGTACCTGCCCCTCCGTCCCCTCACAGACAGGGGAGGAACCCACATCTGAGTGTACAGGGAGAGAATGGGAGCGCACTGGAGACCATCGCCCTGCTCGGCGCCTCCTTCGCGGTGGGGGACCGCCACTCCCTCCTACCTCCGAGGGGCTGTCCCAGGGCATGGCCCTGCCTCTTCCAAGGACCAGGGCCAGGCCTGTCCTAGGGGAGCAGAGGGGTGAGCGGGGAGCCTGGGCTCCCTCTCACCCTTCAGGGAGGCCTGCCCACGTCTAGCATGCTCCTCTCTCCTGGGCGGCCCAAGGGTGCTGGGCAACCTCACTTCCTGGATGCTCCACAGGCAAACACCCAACAGGAAGGCGATGGCTCCTCACCAGCGAAGGCACCAAATGAGGCTGCCAGGGCACAGCCCAGCCTCAGCAGAGAGAGGGCGGGCGGGGAGTCTGAGACTGGGAAGAGGACACAGGATTCCGGTCCTGTCAATCAGTAATCACATCAAACTGCTTAGTCTCAGTTTCCCCATCTGAGAAAGGGGGGTAAGCATTTGGGTCTGCACCCCTCCCAGGACAGCGGTGAGGCTTGTAAGAGATCACAGGTGTGAACACCTCTGCAAGTTGAAGGTATCTGTGTAGAGAGAGAGACACAGTACCGCCACTGGACCCTTAGAGAGCATGAGGGGAGAGCTGGGAATCCTAACTCTGAGAATGACCAGAGGCCGGCAGGCTGGGATGTCCCACAGCCTGGAGGAGCGTGCGTGTCCTTGTCCAGAAGGTCAGAGCAGAAACGGGAGGAGTGCGGCAGCAGGGCACCCTTGCAGCACAGCTCCCAACATACACATGCCCAGGACCACACATGCGTGCACACGTGCACGCGCACACACACACGCCCCCTCCCCATGCCCTCAGACTGTCAGGAACGGGGCGGGGGGGGACCATGCAGGTGATGTCACAGTGGATGGCGCTCTGCTACAGCAGGCCGTGTTGACAACCATGGCTCCAGCACTTGTTTTTGCTTAAAACCCTCCCCTTGGATGGTGAAACGTCAAGGCCCGCTCCCACTGGCACCCCATCCACTGCCAACTGGCTTCCTTACCTGCACCTGCCCCAAGACCATGCCGATCTGCTCTGCAGCCGCGGACTGCAGGGCCCTGGCCGCCATAATGAGCTCCCTGCCGAGGCCCAGGTGCAGCAGGTGGGTCTCCACGGCCGCCTGGGTCAGCTTGGCAAGGCCTTTGATCACCATGATGGTGTCCCCCAACATGGCAGCCATCCTTCAGGGCTGGAAGAGAGTGGGCCAAGTCAGGGTCGGGGCTCCACGCCTCACACAGGGTCGCGCTCACACAGGCCACCTCTACCCCAAACTCTGGCTGTTTGGCTTTTCCACTAACCTCCCCTTCTGATCCAGGTTGACTGAGAGAAAAGAGAGGAAGGGCCCAGGGCTCAAGGTAAACTGAGTGACTCCCCACACTGCAGGGCGCCAAGCAGAAAGAGAGTCCGTGGAGTCAAGGCTGTGTGTCCAGACCATGTTTCCTCACTGGGCCTCACAGCCACCCCATGGCACAGACAAGTAAAGGGATTTGCCCAAAGTCTCTCAGCCACCAAGCGGCAGACCAGGACTTGAATCTGGGTGTCCTGATTTAGTCCAGAGCTCTTCCCTCTGGACCAAAACTGTAGGTTGAGGAAGGAATGAAACAGGAGGGAAGGGGGCAAGGCACAACCTCTGAAAGAATGACATAGCCCAAGGACATGACATAAACTGATTAGAATCAAATGGGTCCAAGATGGCAGAGAAGTCAACTTCCACTAGACCTTGAGCCTCAGTATATGCTCACTGTAACACTTCAGCAAGCTAAATGACACACCCACAGGCCCCACGACAGTTCCAAGACCAACCATAAGGATCAAAAAGTGGGCCCAGTTCCAAGACCAACCATAAGGATCAAAAAGTGGGCCGTGGCCCAATTCCTGGAAATCCCCGCCCCTTCCTAAAATAGCTGGAATCCTCCTCCCACTCGTTAGCCTATGAAATTACCCAGCCCTATAAAAACTGACAACCCCATACCCTGGTGCCTTTCTCACCTTCCGAGATGGCCCACACTCGGTCTGTGGAGTTTGTTTCTCTCTAAATAAATCCACTGTCTCTCACTGAATTCTTCCTGCGATGAGATATCAAGAACCTGAGCTTCAGAGCCTGAACCAAGATGGCGGAGTAGAAGGACATGCTCTCACTCCCTCTTGTGAGAACACCAAAATCACAACTAGCTGCTGGACAATCATCGGCAGGAAGACACTGGAACTCACCAAAAAAGATAACCCACATCCAAAGACAAAGGAGAAGCCACAATGAGATGGTAGGAGGGGCGCAATCACAGCAAAATCAAATCCCATAACTGCTGGGTGGGTGACTCACAGACTGGAGAACACTTATACCACAGAAGT
>NW_021146837.1:0-25000 GCF_002837175.3 Physeter macrocephalus
TTTGGAAGCACTGTCCGGCCCCCAGGCAGGAGGAGGACACCAGTCCCACAGCGATGGGGCACCTGAGGACATAGGACTGGCTGTTCGTGACAACTGTGCCAGCATCGTCCAATTTAAGGAGCCTGGCAGCCCCCATGCCCTGCTGCTCCAGCTCCAGGGTCTCCACCCGCATTGCAAATTCAGTCTTCTGCAGGGGACCTCTTGTCCCTGGGGATTCCTCAATTTCAGAAAGGGGAGGAAAGAAAGCAGTGGGCGGTGGGGGGAAGGAGATGAAGGGAGGGAAGGAGAGAAAGAGAGAGAGAGCCTTCTGTGTGGGCAACACGACCACCTACCTGGGGGTTATAATTTGAAGAATCAGAAAGACTCTGCCCCCAATAGGTCTCTGTCACAGAGCTTCACCTTCCCTGATATTTCCAGCAAGGCCACGAGAGACCTAGCTTAAAACGTCAGAGTAATATCTGAGAAGAGCAATGCATTAATTCACGGCACCCATTAACACCATAGCGAGAATTAGAGGTCCAGGCAGCCCCGCCACTCAGCTGAGACTCAGAAGGACTGGGGCACCAGGTGCAGAAGCTGTGCCAGGAGGCCAGCTGGTGTCAGCCGTGGACACCTATTTATCTATGAACGACCGCTGTCTCCCAAGGAACTCAGCCTGGGAGATCCTAGTGGAAGAAATGGTCAAGACTTTGCCCCAAGCCGTGGTGACAGCAGTGCCTGTCTCAGCTGCTCCCCACGGAGGACCTGGCTATTCTCTCCTCCCGTGTGGTTTTGCTCTTTTACTTGGTTCAGCTGGATAATCCTCGTCCCTTCCCATCCCCGCTGTGTATCGCCTCAGTCGTTCCGTCCTCCCATCTCAGTAAAGCTCCTCTGATTCCCGCCCTGCACTCCTGGCTGGAGACAAACTCTCCAAGCACTGGTGGGTGGGTGCCCCCGCTGAGCGGCCCAGTGATCTAGGGACGTTTCTCATCCACCAGAGCCACGCTTTCCAGTGACTCCTCACGGGTCCTCACCCCTGGCATCACTGGATGACAGTGAATGGGTACATCCTGTGTGCTAGGCATCAGCCGTGCCTTCAGTGCAGTAGTTCATTTAATTCTTTCCACAACTGTCTGCAGGGTGTGCTACCATCATGCCATTGTACAGATCAGGACACTGAGCTCCCCCCATTCTTCTGGCCCAGCACCAGCTTTGGATTCCTCCTTAGAATAGATCCCTGTGCCTTAGCCCACCCGCTACGTGTGCCTGGAGGGCTCGAGCAGCCTTGACTGCTCTCTGCCCGGTACCCCCAGTGGGGGCCTGGCTGGATTTAGGCCAGGAGGTCCGGGGGCTCAAGGGTAGTTTTGTGTCTGCATTTGGCCTCTGGCCAGTCCTCTTGCCCTTTCACTAGGAGACAAAAGTTTCTGCTGTCTGTTTATTGTTTTTTTCGTTTAAAGATCCTGCTTTTCCTTCCAAGTTTTCTATTTCTTCTGTTTGCAGCTCAACAGAAAAGAGAGTAGAACTCAGGGTAGCACGCAAGCTACCTCGGAGACGCGCTGCAGCTGCCTTGCACAGATTAGTAACTTCACCTCGGTAGCTTGAAATCGGCCAGAGCGGGAGTATTTACAGCACGGGCATTGGCAAACGTTACAAATCAGGGATTTTTTTCTGTCTCCAAGGAGAGCTGGTTGTTAAACATGAACCAGTACACACTGGGGGGGACCCTGTGGAAGTCCTTTTCCAGTTAGTATCGTGGCCGCTTTGAGAGGGTGCCCTGGGCTCTTGTTCCTCCTTTCCTGCCTCTGCATAGAGCCTGCGTCAGGCTGCCACACCCCTGAAGGTTGGTACTTAACTGTCCGCATGGTCTGCGCTGCTTCAGCTTGGCTTGAGATTACTCAACTCCCAGCCAACACCAGAACTTATTTAAACAATAAATACTTGCAAACTGAACAAAACAAGCTTCCCACGCAGAGCCGTATAACACGACTGCTTTACACAGTGAGTGGGGACACAGCCTGCTCAGCACCACTCATTACAAAGTGCAGTCCCGTGGGGCGTTCACCTGTTCCTGTCCCTGTGCGCACCTTCCTGGAAGTCAGAGGCTCCAGGGGCTCCTAGAAGCGTGAGTGTTTGGGATGGGGATCCCGTGCTCAGAACCCCTCGGGCAGGAGTCAATTACTCCTGAGTCAGGCCCAGCTGTATGGAGCGATGCTGGAGACTCGTCACGGACACAGTTGCAGTGAAGATTCAGGATATAAATTTGAAGAAGGATTAACCATTCCCAGAGCAAATAGCCCTCGCCCTCTCTCCTCTTCACACACAAACCCCACTGTGTATCCAAGTGCAAACAGGTAGGATGCTTGCCCGTTCCTCTCTTTTCTCTCCACCTCCCTCTCCCTGGCAATCCTTTTTTTTTTTTTTTTTTTCTTTTTGGCTGCGTTGGGTCTTCGTTGCCGCGCTCAGGCTTTCTCTCGTTGCAGCTAGTGGGGGCTACTCCGTTGTGGTGCGCGGGCTTCTCTTTGCGGTGGCTTCTCTTGTTGCAGAGCACTGGCTCTAGGCGCACGGGCTTCAGTACTTGTGATACGTGGGCTTCAGTAGTTGTGGCCCTTGGGCTCTAGAGCGCAGGCTCAGTAGCTGTGGCACACGGGCTTAGTTGTTCTGCGGCATGTGAGATCTTCCCAGATCGGGGCTCGAACCCGCGTCCCCTGCATTGGCAGGTGGATTCTTAACCACTCCGCCACCAGGGAAGTCCCCGGCAACCAGGCTTGCACCAACAGAGTCCAGAGTTGGTGGGTCTTGGCTGACAGGGAAGGTAGCCCACGAGTTGTGGGAGCCACCGAGTACGTAGATCCACCTGCTAGAGTAGGTAGTGGCTAGGTGAGGCCCTCGTCAGTTTCCTGTCTGTTCCTTCAGCTGGCGAGAGGAAAACTTGGCCCCATACTCCTTGACCCAGCATCAGCAGAGTCTGAAAGCTGAGAATGGAACAGGGATGCACCCCAGTTGCCCCCACTGGCCTCCCCTCTTTCGACAGACAAGTCACAGAGATTATGGAATTAGCATCTTGATCCCGACCTGGGGTCTGTCAGAAAATTCAGATGCATGAAAAAGACAGAAGGAAGAGAAATCATGTTGGCTCCATCCTGTGAAAGGCCAGGAAGAGTCCTTCAAACCCTGGACATTTGGGAGCCTCAGAAATGTGCACTTGGAGGGAATCAGGGTCCCCCATGAATAGGAAGGGTACACATTCACCTGTCTTCCAGGGCCAGGCAGGTACGGGGTGGGTGGGTCTGGGGTCACCCGGAGAATGCTGGGTCCAGAGGCAGAGACTGCTCTGCTCTAGGTTATTGCTGTCACAGGGGAGACAGCCTGGGGTCACCCAGAGCAGCTGGTTTCTCTAGAGGAGCCAGACATACAAGCTGGATTTTTGCATGAAAGTATATGATTTTAGGTGTTGGCACCCAAAATTTTAAATTAAAAAGCACAGTATGGACAAAACAAAGCCTACTGTGGGCTGGCTTCTCCATCCAAGCCCCAGTTTACAATTCCTGCTAAAAACCTCCAGGGGCTGGTGGGGTGGTGGGAGAGGAGGGGCGGAGGGCCAGTCTCCTGTCTTCCTGCTTTCAGTTTTTATAAATTTATTTATTTTTTTATTAAATTTTTGGCTGTGTTGGGTCTTCGTTGCTGTGTGCGGGCTTTCTCTAATTGCGGTGAGCGGGGGCTGCTCTTCATTGCGGTGTGCAGGCTTCTCATTGTAGTGGCTTCTCTTGTTGCAGAGCACGGGCTCTAGGCGTGGAGGCTTCAGTAGTTGTGGCACGTGGGCTCAGTAGTTGTGGCTCGCGGGCTCTAGAGCGCAGCCTCAGTAGTTGTGGCGCACGGGCTTAGTTGCTCCGCGGCATGGGGGATCTTCCTGGACCAGGGCTCGAACCCGTTTCCCTTGCGTTGGCAGGTGGATTCTTAACCACTGCGCCACCAGGGAGGCCCTGCTTTCAGTTTTGAAAGCCATGTTTCTTCCAGGGGCTGTTGCCTTTCAAGGTAATTTGATTTTGCTTTTCTCTAGCTGCCTTTGATCCTCTGAGGTTGCAAGGCATAGCTACTGTTTTATTTGCAGGCTCTGATGATGGGAGAAGGATTTTAAAAGCTGCAACCCTGTCAAGTCAGTTTCCATGGTCTCCAGGGGAGTGGAGAACACTGCGTGGGGACGGAGAGGCTCCCAAATGTTCTTGGGCCTCCTTGGGTTGGAATGACCTACTCCCATTGGCTGACACTGGGCTGCCAAAGCTAGGAACTAACTCTCTCTGGTGGCTGCTGTCACATACCCATCCATACATCCTCCATCCATACATCTACCCTCCATCCATCCAACCATCCCCCATCCATCCTCAGTCCATCCATCCATCCATCCATCCATCCATCCACCCATCCATCCATGTGTACGTGCATGCCCCTGTCCTCAGAAATAGCGTTCTTGCTCCCGCGACTATAATGTGTGCAGCCAGTGTGCAGCAAGTGGGGAGGACATGGAGGCCAAGAAATGTAATCCACCTCCCGGGATAGTGGGCAGTAAAGAAGACTTCACTGAGCAGATAACATATGTGCTGGGTCTTGAAGTTTTTGCAGTTTTTGGCTAGACAAAACGAGGGAATTGTATTTATGGAGGATGGAACAGCATGAGAGAAAGACGGCGGCCCCACTCCGATCCCAGTGCAGACTCTGGGCAAAGAAATCAGTGGAAAGCAGAGGGGCAGCCTTCCCACTCCCCTGGACACACCCTGAGAGCACCTGGCGTGTTTTGCCTTTGGTGCAGAATATGTCCCTGCGGGTGGTGAGTGGAGTGGGTGATGGAAGGTTACTGGTGTCAGCAATGGATGGATGGTGGTAGGATGAGCTCCCTCAAAGAGGGTTATAAAAAACTTTTTATCATGATTATTGCTGGTAGAGGTAACCCTTTCAACTTGAACTGAAGCTTTGCATTCCTTCCAGCCAAATGCCCAGGGCAATTTCTGATGCTCACGACACTTTGAGGTAAATATACATGTCAGATGAGTAAACCGATGCTCAGAGAGGTTTAGTAACTAGTCCCAAACCACACAGGTCTCTCTCTCGGTTCCCAAAGCGGTGCTGTTCCCTCATCCAATGGGGCGGAACGCTCAGCACATGCCACCCACTCTCACGGTCTGCCCAGGCATTAGTGCACAACACCAGCAGACTTGGGAAATCCACAATGCTTCTTAAAACTGTGCATTGCAAAGCTCTTACGTGTTTTCCATTTTTGCTGATGGGTTCCCTTTGCATGTAATGATTTTGTCAAGGTGATGTTAATGACATGTCCACTCCACTTACACTGATCATCTGTATTGCTGGGCAAACGCGGGCTCCTGCTGAATTTTGTTGCTTTTCTTCTCCGAAGGTCTCTCCATCGTCAGCAAATCCCTGTTCTGCTCATTATTTATGGTGCCTGAGGCCCCTGCTCACCTGTGCTTACTGAGGGGCCCTGGCAGATCCAGTTTGCAAGCCCAGGAGGCTGTGGCTGTTTCCATGTAAATTAGGAGGGAGGGGGGAGGGGGAGGGGAGGAGTTGGTTGTTCCTAAGCTGTCCTGCCTCATCCGTTACACTCATTTCTGTGCCTTCCTCCAACCCATGGAAGATGGCACCTCTGTCTCATCTAGGCTCCCCAGAGATGAAACAATGAGCTAGAGTTGAAAACTTAAGGAAGTTTCTGGAAAAGGTAGAAACCAGGTCTCCAGTTGGCTGTTCCCTGGGTGTGAGCTGTGGGAGGTGGAGGGGGGGTAGCCCTCGGAAACCTCTATGCACGGGAATTCCCTGCGTGAAGCCGCCGGCATCTGTGTACAGAGACGCTCCCCAAAGGGCTAAAGGGTAGGACTGGAGGGGATTTTAATTTTCTTCTTCGTGCTTTTCTATAAGCTCTAAATTTTCTGCCACTACATGTGTTGCTCTCATCAGAGAAGAAAAGGATGATGGATGTCTTAAAACAAACAGAACCCACAGCGCAGCCCCCTCTGTGGCTGGGTGGGTGGGGGCAGGTGTGGTGAGCAGAGTGAGGGCCCCCCGACCGTCACCGGGGCTCACGGACCTCCCGTCCTGACTCGAGTCATCTGGGGTGAAGATTGCACGGTGGAGCACCGGTTCCTCTGCCACACATTAACTGACTTGTTTTAAAGGGACATTGGGGCTTGCTGAGGATACATCTGAAGGTCTGGGTCGCAGGGGAAAAGTGCCACGAGGTCCCCCCATGAACCATCTCTGGACAAATAACACTATATAAATGTCGATCCAAGAAGTGTCTCCCTCACACACGAGTGGGCCATTGAGGGGAATCAGGGCTGCTTAGGGACAGAGCCCTAACCTTTTAAGGAAAGTGTCACGCTTTCCCACAAAGCATCCGGGTGTGGTAGAAAGAACCAGAACACTTAGGGTGTTTTTGACCTCCCTTCCCAGCCTCCTGTCAGTCTGAATATCTGCTATAGCCTCCACTCTTGTCCCTGCCCCCTGCCTGGGGCTCCCGTCCCTCAGTGCTAAAGGCTCCTCCTGCTTCCTGGCTGCACAGACAGCTCCTGACGCATCCCAGATGCCACAATGCCCAGCAGAGCTGGCATCCTTCATTTCCTGATGTTGTCATGTCACTATCCACCTTCTCTGACATCCTGGAGCGTGCTCTCTTCCTGTACCACTTGTACCTTGAGTCAGGAGGCTTCTGACGTTGAAGTGTGCAGGTGGGGCCCCTCCCCTCCCACGAGTGAGGCTTTAGGACCAGTTCCATTCCAGTGGGGTGCCGTTAGGATGTCAAGGGGTGTCTGGCCAAGGGGGGGAGCAGTAATAGGGCCACACAAAGTAATAAACCGTGGAAGATTACACCTGTCTCCCTCGAATCCCCTCCTTTTTCTTTTACGGAGGTAAAATTCACGTAAGAGAAAATTAACCATTTTAAAGTATACGATTCAGTGGCATTTAGTACATTCACAGTGTTGTAAAACCATCACCTCTATCTACTTCCAAAACATTTCCATCTCCCCGGAGAGAGACCCTGTGAGTTCTCTGAGACCCTGTGAGAGACCCTGAGAGAGACCCATTAGCAGTCATTCTCCAACACCCCCTCTCCCCAGCCCTTGCAAACGGAATCTGCTTTCTGTCTCTATGGAGTTGCCTATTCATATAAATGGAATCGTTCGGTATGAGACCTTTTGTGTCTGGCTCCTTTCATTCTGCATAATACAACCCCTTCATCCTACAGATGGGAAGGCTGAGGCCCAGCCAGGTGGAGTGGCCCACCCGAGCTCACACAGCAGACCTTCCCAAGGACAAGAGGACACGGAGCCGGGACTGGCAGCCACGAGGTGGAAACGAAACAGAGTGGATCACATGTCATCTCGAACTTGAGAGCAAGACACGTACTGACAAAGCCCAAGCAGCGACTGGATATCAAACATCTCATTCAGGGAACATTGACTGGGCATCTGCTAGATGAACAGCCTCTTTCTTGGAGCTTCCAGGCTGGCTGGTCCCAAGCATAGGCTTTGGTGGAAGATAGATGTGAGTCCGGATGCCCCTTTCCCGCTTGTTATCCATGGATCCTAGACACGCCCTGTCGGCTCTTGAAGCTGACCTCCTCACTGCTTAAGTGTCTGCACCCTCAGAGCCTGGGTTAAGGGCGGTGGCGAGGGTTAAATGTGGCAATGCGGGGAAGTCGACAAATGTCAGCCGTTAGTCTTGTTTTATCATCACATTGTTATTACACAAGAAGGAAGCTGCTCCCTTTGGGTGTCTCCATCCCATCGGTGAGTTAGCACACAGGAGAGCCAGGCACCTGTTCAGAAAGGTGAGGTGCCCTCCCACCAGCTTTGGAGAAAGCGGCAGTGGAGGGGCTTCCCGTCTTGGAGGCTGGGGTGGAGGGTGGAGTGGGGAAGGTGTGTTTGTCCAAGAAGGGACAGAGGAAGGCCAGCCTGGCCTCATTTGTGTCCCTGACCCCCTAGTCTCCCAGGGTGGCCCCTGTAAGCCACCCCGGATTACCTGTCTCCTGCCATCCCTTCTCCTGACAGAAGAGACAGAAACACCCACCTTCCTCTGGAGAGATGGTTCTCCGACACCCGAGGACTCCATATACATGACAATTACCGGTTAAAAATGTCTCAGTCTGCTCCGGGCCTGCATGCGGTGTAAATCACACTGCAGTTGGCACCCCCCTCCCCACCCTGCCCAGAGCTCCCAGTGCGCTGGGGCTTTATCTCAGCCACACAGAGAGAGGGGAGCCCTGCCTGTCTGTTTGGAGCAGCTAGAATAGCCTAATTTTATTTATCTTTAATCAACCATTTCAGTGTGTTCCCTCTAGTCAAAGGCAGAGCTGGAGTGAGACGCAGGCACATTATTTATATTTGGCTTTTATTTACCCAGGGAGGTCGCAGTATCTCGTTTGCAGAGACACCCCAGTGGTACCACTCCATCACCCAGAGCCCGGTATGAGCTTGGCACAGACAGTGCAAGGGGAGGGCAGGGCAGGGCGGCCCCTCTGCCATCAGTACCGGCTGCCTCTCCAGCTCGAAGGCTGGAAAAATACCAGCCAGACTCATTTCCTCCAGCCCCCCGGGAGATTCCGGGAGCCCTCAGAGAACAGCGGACCCACCTCCCCGACACGCCGGTCTCCTCCGCGCAGCCTCTCCTGGCCACCCAGCTCCTGTGTCTCCATGCCCGCAGACAGGCACGGATGGCCCTCCCCATGGCCTGGCGGTGCTTCGCTGGTCCTGCCTGCAGGACTTCCCTGCCAAGGGGCTGGCTGTCCCTTCTTGGGGTGTCCAGGGCTCCACGACCTCTGTCGCTGGGTCCGGCTTCCCCTTCCCCCCATCACCTCTGTCTGCTACCTTGTGTTCAGCCTCCCGCCTGGGACCCTGGATACCACTGCTCCTTGGCCAAGCCTTTTCCTTCTGTTTTCTGGGGAGGCCTAGGGTGATGGTTTCAGGGTCCAGGCAGTGGAGATGGTTTGTGATTTCTACACTGCAAACCGCGAACAGCCAGAAGGGCCCGCAGCCAGCGTGGCCCGTCTGCCCCACTCCGTCTGCGTGGCCCGTCTGCCCCACTCCGTCTGCGTGGGGATGCAGGAGTCTGGCAGAGAAGGGAGGAGGATGCAGGAGAATTTGAATTCTCTTTGGTCCTGCGGGAGTGGAGGGAGAGGCGGCTGGTTGGAGCCCAGGTGGGGCTGAGCCTGTCCTTTCCACCCTTCTGTTCAGGAAAGTGACAAGATCCAATATTCACTAGTGTCTCCTGAAAGCTGCAGAGAGATGCCTCATGGGGGCAGCGGTCACCTCCACCCCCCAGCAGTTATTTACGTAGTAACCCGACCTTAGGTTACCTTTCATTAACAAACACATGTGAAAACACAGAAGCAGCTGACAACATCTCATAAATATATATTGTTCACGCCAGTGTAGACGGCTTACTTTCACCTACTCGATAAAGGGGGGGCCCCCTGCTTTGCGTAGCCATCAGGGGAGGGAGGCCCCACGGAGGAGGCGGCAGCCTCTAGAATGTGCACTCACCCGAGAGGACGGTCTCTTCCGGTCTCTTCCTTTGAGTGCGGAGTTCAGCCTTCAATTAGTTCGCTTACCTGTGTTCTCGGCTTTCCCCTCCTTACTCCCTCTGGGCGTCTGGAGGTCTGGGAGCCAGGGACGGGGCATTTCAGGCCAATCTGTTAAGTGCTTGCTGGCAGGATCACCCTCCCGCCCCGGCCGGGGGTGCTCACACGCGGTTATGAGATGATACACTATGGCTCTCCAAGAATTACGGGCAGAGGGCCACACGGGTCACATCTGTCTTCTTACTTTTGGAGGTGCCCCTTTTTCTCTCTGAGGTCTTTGCTCAGTGGGGCAGGGAGGCGTTCTGGGGAATTCTGCCTGTTCTGAGCCACTGAGGTCCCTGAGTGGTATGGGGTGGGACACACCGTCTCTGTTTATCTGCTTGGGACTTGGTGGTGCCCCAGGTAGTGGGGTGGGGGGCACCGAGATGATGAGGCCTGGCCTGGGATGAGTGAAATTCTGGGAGGACAGAGCTAAGGAAGGGCTGGTGCCAAAACTGGAGAGCACTGGACCTCCCTCTCCCCTTCCAGCCTCGTAGCACCTTTCCTTGCAAAGTGTGAGTTCACTCACAGGCCCCTGGGTAGCCTCCTACAGGCTCAGGGCTGAAGTGTGGACACAGGATGACACTGAAGTCCTGCTGAAAAGGCCCTCTGGGGCTGTAAGGCACCTCCCCAAATGGGCTGGACCCAAGGGCTGGCCCTGGACACCCAGATCCCCAACTTCCCAGCATCCACTCATTTCTTGACTGATGTTTTCAGTCCGAAGACCACAGTTGGAACGGCTGTACTGACCATACTCACAGATTAACATCCAAGGCCCAAGGACCAATTTCTTCATTTATAATTAGAAGAAGGAGGATTGGGCAAACCATACTGCTCGAACCAGAGGACCTGGGCTCTTTCTCTGGAGGCCAACTTTATGGCCAGTTGGCTAGAACGGCTAACATGAATTAAGCACTACCATAGGCCATGTGTATTAGTTATCTATTGCCGTGTAACAAATCACTCCAAACCTCAGTGGCTTAAAATAACAAATATTTATTATCTCACACAGTTTCTGGGGGTCACGAATCTGAGAGCAGCTTAGCTGAGTGGTCCTGGCCTGGGGTTTTTCATGAGGTTGTGGTTAAGACGTCAGCCAAGGCTGCAGTCATCTAAAGCTTTTAACGGCGGCAGGAGTTGCTCCTAAGATCCCACAGCTGTTGGCTGAAGGCCTCAGTTCCTCGCCATGTGGACCTCTCCACAGGGCTGCTTGAGTGTCCTCACAACCTGGTGACCAACTTCCCCCAGAGTGAGTGATTCAAGAAGAGGACAAGGAGGAAGACACAATCTTTTTTTTTTTTTTTTATAGATTTATTTATTTTGGCTGCATTGGGTCTTCGTTGCTGCGCGTGGGCTTTTCTTTAGTTGCAGCGAGTGGGGGCTCCTCTTCGTTTCCGTGCACGGGCTTCTCATTGCCGTGGCTTCTCTTGTTGCGGAGCACGGGCTCTAGGTGCGTGGGTTACCTGCAGAGCTGAGATTTGGAATCACATAGTGTCAGCCTGCACTGCCCAATAGAACTTTCTACAGTGATGGAATTGTTCTACACCTGTGCTGTCCAACATGGCAGCCACTAGCCACACGTGATTATGGAACACTTGAAATGTAGCTAGGGTCAATGTCCTCCAGCCGAAGACCACCAGGAATATACTTGCAGCTGAACAGGTTGGATTTATTACTCGCTGCAGAGAGAGATCACACACCCTGGGTAATCATGAGATGACTGAGTACAGGACGTTAGGAAGAATCTATTCTAGGATACGGTCTTTGGTTGGGTGATTTGGGGGAAGGTCTAAGGAATCATCTCATCCTCATAATGACTCACTGGAAGCATTCTCCTCATTTTACAAACCAAGGCTCTGAACGGTTACGTGATCTGTCTCTGACATGAACGATCGTTCTTCTCCGGCATGCGTGGACCCTGCTCAAGGAGGGAGAATAGAAAGGACCTTGCCCTTGAGTTGCTTACAGCCACTCTGTTCAGGGAATAATCTTTGGGCAAAGGAAATTCCTGCCCAACGCCACTCAGAGGCAGGCGCGGGCGTGGCCTGCCCTGGCGCCAGGTGAGTCCCAGCCCCTGGCGCTGTTCCAGGCCCCCTGAGGAAAGGAGAGGGTGTGGCTGGAAGATGCGTGCAGCATCCTTTGGCTCCGCAGGCTAGTTTGGGGCTTGGAAGCCACGTGCCTGAATCTGAACCCCGATGATGTTTCTGTGCCATGGGCTGACGTTAACAGGGCCTGCCACCACCTATGCCCACACAGCACTCCCCACGCCATCAGGGGGACTCAGTATTTGACATTAATCCCCCTGAAGCCTTTTGAGCTATTCACTCAGTATTTCCAAACCAATTACGGGCTCAGAGTTTGCAAAGAGGATTGACACTTGGGTTTTCCGGTAGGGACCCCCTCAGCACCAATCTGAGGATGTGGTAATTTAGCAAAGAGAGAAAGGACATAATTTTTTAGCTCGGGGGGAGGCTGGAGGCCATCGCTAATATCCCTTGAGCGGAGTCAGAGTCTCTGGTTTAAAGAGGCAGCATCCTCCGTGCCATAATCGGACTTCAGGGTCCCTTTAATTTAAAGGGGGGCAGGCGGAGGAGGTTGAAGGCATCACCAGGTTGTGGGGCTGTTTCCTCCTAGGAGCCAGCCCAGGGCCTCCGTTTAATTGGAATAAACTGGGGCAGGTCTCTTATCTGGGCCACTGCTTCCCGGAAGCTGCAAGTGATTTGCAGCTCTGAGCTGATCCACTGGTCAACATGGCCAGAGGGGATGGAGACACAGATACCACCTGTTCTTTCTGGGGCCCTGGCTGCCCAGTTGACCTTCTATCCTGGTCTGGTTTCTGGGCGTGTCCCGATCTCCTCTGCTGGAACCTCCCTGGGCTGTCCAAGGTGGGCAAGACCAAACTGGGGCTAAGTTCCCTAATCCTTTTCTGTGTCCCCAGGTGGGACCTCCAGCAGCAGTGCCCCATCGCAGCCCCTACGTCACTGCTCCAAACCCCCGGGCGCCCAGAGACCCCCCCCTCCCCATGGGGAGTGAAGATGGTCCGAAGCCTGTGGTTGAGGGGGGAGACCTGTCTCTCTGTGGCCTCACCTCTCTCTGTCTCACCCATGGGGGCCTCTGCAGGGGGCTAGGGGTGGGGCTGTAATTTAGCCTTACTCGGTTGCCCACGTTCACATCAGTTTGGGTAAACAGAGGAGCCTGCTCACAGGTCAGGAGCATTTAAGTCCCAGCTCTGTGACCTAGAAAAGCAGACGCACCCATTGGCCTTTCGTGGCTCCAGCTTGTCTCCTGTAGTTCCTGCCCTGTTGCTTTCGTGCAGAAGTGCCTGGCAGGCGGGTTATGCCCTGGGGTGGGGAGAAGAGACGCATAGGAATGAGGCGGCGTGCTGGTAAATGCCCCAAAACGGGCTCTCCAGAAACACGCAAGCCCCGGTGGTGGTGTCTGCCAATTTCCGTGGTGTAGACACTCCCCCCGCGGCCAATTTCAAACTGCCATCGTGATGTCACTAAACGTGGAATCGGAAAGAGACGTGCGGGATCGGCTCTCGCGGGTCTGTGCAGGGAGCTGCAGCACACTGGTGGGTCCAAGAGCGATGTACGGTCCTGAAACCCTGCTCCAGAACCCACCGCAACTTCTCCAGGCGCCCCCTGCCTGGCGCACGCGGGGCCTTTCTTCCCCTGCCTGCTGCCTCTGGGGCCAAGTTGTGCTGGGTCCGTCAGTCAGGGAGGCCTGAGCAGGGGCTGTGGGCAAAGGTGAGCCCAGGATGGGAACAGAGCCAGAGTGGCCCAGGCCTTCCTAAAGCATCACATCCCACCCCTGCACAGAACCTCTGTCCAAAGCAAGAGTGAGATTCCTAGAAGTTTCCCTAAAATAAAAGGGGAGGGGAGCTGGGAATTATCCTACCTGAGGATCAATAAGGCCCAATGAGAAAGCAGATTTCAAAGCAGGAGAGGACGCACAGCTAATCCTCACCGAGGCAATTAGCCAGAAAGCCACTCTGATGGGGGGTCTGATTTCTTTGCTTATTCCCGAATCCCCTGGCTTTAGGGAACCTCAAAGCATAGGAGGTAAAGGAAAATGAAAATAAATCCTGTCTCTTTCAATAAAGCACAAAGGCCTTGCCTCTTTTGGCAGGAGCTGTGCCTGCGTTTCCCAGACGGCAGACGCCCGCATGAGGTCTGGAGAGGCAGAGGGGGCTGGGAGGGAGGGGGGCCCAGCTTCATATCCCAGCCGTCGCAGCAGGAACAAGGACCCTTGATAAACACCCTTGCCACGCTGAGCGATCCGACCTGGAAGATGCCATCATGTATTTTTCATCTGCCTCTTCCTCGCTGAATAATGAAAGCGGAAAATCGTAAGGTTTGACTGGCATTTACAAGGAGGCTCTGAAGGAGGCTTGACCGGGAGAAAATGAGCTCAAGGGCTCATCGCGGTTAAACTCCTGGCTGCTGCCTCTCGCCCCTCCCAGAGAGGCTCCTTTCACCTCCAGCTGGCAGGCCCACCTTTCCAGACACAGCCTAGCGCAGCCCTTACTCCAAGGGGCTCCAGGAAAGGGTGCGTTTCTCTCGGAGACGCGAAAACTCCAGGTTCTGACCAGAACCAGCTGGTGGAAGAGGGATGAGATAAAGGTAACTGGATAGAGGCTGGGGGTGGACACCGGGCCTTTGCCAATTTCCATGGTGTAAATATCCCCACCGCCAACGTGATATGACTGAACACGGCATTGGATGTGCAGAATCAGCTCTTGCAAGGTGTAATCTTGGGGGTGGGTGGCCTGGATGATCAAGTTCTCCAAGGAGGGAGGGCAAGGGCAGAGAAAGAGGGGAAGGGGCTTTGTGGGCCGGGGGCAGAGAGCTGCCTGGGAGCCAAGGGGTGGGAGGGGGTCTTTACTATGGCTGTGTAGTAACCGTGAGACCTGGGCGAGTAATTTAACTTTTGGAAGCTGCCAGTTGCCTGTCTTCACACTGGAGAGAACAGCCATCACCCACTTATTTCACAAAGCTGTTGGGAGGCTGGGATGTGTCTACGATCGCTTGGCAGAACTGCAGTTACCCCTGTAAAGGTATTATGATCACAAGCTAAAAGGAGAGACGAATACTCAATTTTCCTGACCGCACTGTAACATAAAGAGAGAACGATTTATATACCCACTCACAAGTAAAAATAATAACATAATAGAGAGCATTTTTGGGTAAAGCACACAAGCGAGAAATGAAGGCAGCGTTGGAGCCAGACCGCCACGCCTCTTAATAGGAACTGCTGGGTCCTTGGTGGTAGTCAGGCGAAGTGTAGGCAGAGGCCTTGAAGGGAATCTCCTTCCAACGAACTAGCCTCGGACATAGCACCCCCAACTGAACATTCCCCGTGACTGCATTCGCTCATGCACTTGGAGAACTTTTCCTGAGCCATGACCCCGCGCTGGTCTCAAACAGAGATGTACCGCGTGCCCGCCCTAGGAGACTTGGTGGTGTGGGTGGGAGATGGTCACATGAACGCAGAAGGTGCGAATGGATGAGCGGGGCCCCGATAAAGGCCTGAGCCGAGGGCCCGGTGAGTGGGAGAGGCTCCCCTCAGTCAGTCGGTTCCGGGGGTGCCCACCCCAATCCATGGCACACAGCAGCCCCTTGATAAAAGTTGGCCGATGAGGAGGTGGGCCACAGAGACGTTCGTGTAGAAAGGACCTCTGATCTGGATTCAGGGGTCTTGGCCTTGAGTTGGGTCTGTAGACCTTCAGGGGCTTGTGGATGAACTCTGGGGAGGTCTGAGGCCCCCTAAGCTTACACATGAAGTGCCATGTGTGGCTCTCTTCTGGTCTATGGCGTCCATCACATTTTCACAGTGGTCCGTGATGCAAACAGGGTTCCGATGGGTGGGAAGGCAATGAGTTTGCTAAACAGAAGTCTTGGCTAAGGACACAGGCAGGGAGCCAGCACAGTACACGTGTCGGGGTGCCATGTGGACAGAGGCCAGTGCCAAGGGGCCAGTGACAGGCAAGGTCTGAGCAGATTCAGGGGCGTTCGGGTCTGGGCTGGAGAGGATGGGAGGCTGCTTAGAAGGGGGTGCGAGGGAGGAAAATGTCGCCAGGGACCAGGAGCAGGACGACAGGAAGTCAGGGTTGGAAGACAGCCCTGCTCGCTCCCCAGCGGGGAAACATGGCCCGTCTGGGTGGCATCAGACTGTTGTCCGCTAGCTGGTCCCAATCCTGGGTTTAGGCCTCAGTCACCCCCAAGAGCTCTGGGTCTGTTTCAGAGAATCTAAGTCCCAGAGCTTCAAAGTGCAGTGAGAACTTTCTGCTTGGTCCCCCGGGAGCCAGCTTTACTCTTCCTGGGAGCTTTGAAAATGTACCAGACCTGTCACCCTGCTGGATGCTGGCCCAGAGTGACGGGGGGAGGAGAGGGAGGCCCAGGGGCTGGGCCTATGGTACCAAGAGGCGTTTCCAGGCCTCAACACAGGCCCCTTGTCTGTCTTCTTTAAATCATTTCCCCTCACACACACACACACACACACACACACACACACACACACACACACGTACTTTCCTGGGAGGCTGATGGTCACCTGCCGTCCAGAAATGACCTTCACAGGTTCTCTCCCGGGAATAGCCAAGGCTGGCCCACCTGGGAGGGGAGCCCTTCCAGGCAGAAGCGTGTGTAGTGCTTGGGGACTGAGTTCTCGGTGGATTTCGTGTCCAGTTTCAGTGACGTGCAATGGGAGGTGGAAAAGGAGTAGAAGTTTCTAAGAGAGTAGAAGGTACACACGGCTGCTCTTAACCAGCGCTGATGGCAAGGTAAATACTCCAGGCCCGAGCGTTTCCCACCAACCACAAGTTTACCATCATCCCTTGAAAATGCATGACCTTCCTAAATGACAAATCACACTTCACCTTCCGGTGAAGTTTCAGGAATGATGCTTCTGGAGATTCATTACGACCCTCTGGTTGGGCCCAGTCACGCCCATGGTGATTGAATTGTAAGGAACTGCCCGCCCCTACACAAAACGGTCCCAGACTCAAAATGTTTGCTTTCGCAAGTATTTTTCATGATTTCAACTCCCTCCTCTTGCCTGCTTTCAATTCTTGCTGGTACCGAGACGGATGCTTCTGCCCTGTCTCCTGGCTCCTCTTCTCCCCCGTAATTCATGTGCTGTGGGTTGTAAAACCCAACCATGTGTACTCAAGCCGAGCAGGGATATGAAAATGAGTAGTTTGTGAGTGAGACCCAAGTTTCTGGCTGATAAGGATGTGACTGTATGATACCGATTTTGGCTATTTAGGGACATTTCCCCCCCTTTCCTGTTTCTTGGCAGTGTGCTGCTGGAGATGTCTGACAGTCTGGGAAGGAAGTTAAGAGAATCACGTTTGAGGAGTCCAGAGGAAAATAAGAGCCAATAAGTAATGCCTTCAGTTCACTAAGCATTTATTATTAAGCATCTGCTGTGTGCTTACAGGCTCTAGTAGGTATGGAGGAGGACCGTGGGGTCCCTTCTGTGCAGTAAAGGGTTAACCTTACCCAGAGAGAGGTTTGACCCTTGGTGCTGACTCCTGGGAGGTCAAGTCTGAGGGCTTGGAAGGTCCTCCCTGATAGGAGGGTCTTTGTTTACCTGGGGACCTTGGGCCACATTGGATAGTCTGTGCCGACAATGCGTGGGTGCCTCAGGCTGCATGGCGTCTGCTTGGCTCTGAAGGGGCCACAGACAAAGGTCAGCCACGTGGGTGGTCAGTGATGTCTACGTGATCAACTTCCAATGAACACTCCGGACCCCAAGGCTCAGGTGAGCACCCCTGGTTGGCAATGCTCGGTGAGCACCGTCGAACATTGTTCTGGGAGGATTGGGGGACGACCACGTGACTGCACTGGGAGAGGAACCTGGATACTCACGCCTGGTCTTGCCTGGACGCTGCCCTGGATGCCTCTTCCCGCTGCTGACTTTTATCTGTGTCCTTTCCCTGGGACAGTCTGTGCTCGTGGAAGTGTAACGGCTTCGCCGAGTTCTGTGAGTACTGCTAGTGAATTATTGAACCTGAGGATGGTCTTGGGGACCCCGGAACTCACACCTGCCCATGTAGAAGATGTAAGCTGGGGCCAGGCCTTTCCCCTCTGTAGGCTTCAAGCCCCTTGCTCATTGGTAAACAGTTTTTTTTCCCCAGAAGATGCCTCAGATCCTTGGAGTAGGAACACGGTGTGAATCTGAGGCATGGTTTGGGGGAGCCAGGATAGTCACCAGCAGAAACAACCACTGTCCCAACCCCACTGAACCTTCCAGGACGGAGGGAAGCCCCGTTGCCTGATGGTCACCCTTCCCTCCACAGTGAGGAGTCGGCCCAGTCCTGCACCCCAGTCAGCTGTGCAGGGAAGTGGACCCCAAGTAAACCTTGAGCCTGGACTGGAAGCAAAGAAGATTTTGAGGCATTGGCCCAAGGGAGCCGGACGAGAGCAAGAGACAGGTCTGCCGTGTGGGTGGCAGCAAAGAAGGGGTGACAGGGAATGGGAGGGCGAGGAGGGGATGCTTGTAGTGACCTGGGGAGACAGCACTTCACAGGGGCACGTAGGCCTCCTGCGTCTGCAGAGCTCACAGTTACAGGCTTAAAAGGATCAGAATGCGATGAAATATATTTAACACACTCAGCAGAGCCCAACTCAGTCTTGGATGATTTGCACGGTGTTTTAAAATCACGCTAGCCCCCATGACGGACGGCAAATATGGGCTGCAGAAGAGCCCTGCTCAAATCCCGGCTGCTTGGGTACCTCGTTATCTCGAGTCTGGGAGAACAGACACTTCCCCGTGTAAGAAAGGAGCTGCCTCCATAACACTGGATTTTTCAGGTGCTCTGCCTGCAATCTGGGGGAGTCTCACCTGGAGAATGGCCATGCTTTTGCCTCCCCTGCTGTTTGAATGTCAGCATCAGTTACAGAGCGGATGAGAACACTGCCGTTCAATGATCTCCCATGACAATGGATCTCTTTCTTGAACTGGAATTCTTTATTAATGAGGAAGCCCAGAGTACCATAGAATGTTATATCTCTGAGATTTAAAAGCACGCTTTTCGGTAAAATTTGGCATGCCAATTCATAGATTTTGGAGCCCGGGGCCAACTTAGAAGGGATTTTGTTCAGTATCTTCATTTCGCAGACAAGGAAACAGAGGACAAAGAGGTTGATGTGGCCCCCTCGAGGCCTTGTGGCCATTTAGAAGCCACGACTGGCCTTCGTGTTCAGCCCTCCTTCCATTGACAGAAACAGAAGAAGAATTTGTTAAAACAATCAAAGGTAAGAGCTACCATTTGCAAAGTTTTCAGTGTGGGCAGGGCACCGGGCTGACTTTTTACCTTCATTATTTCATTGAATCTTTACGACACCTCGCGAGAGTGTTCTGTTTCCACCCCAGCTGGGTGGGCTCCAATTCAAGTATGATACTACCCACCCCAGGTTATTGTCAGACCCCACAAATTAAGGGCTGAGTCCTTCACAAGACTGTCAGAGGCCAGCCAGGGGTCCCCAAGCCACCCTCACTTCCAACCAGCTGGCTATAGCTTCAGGGGTTTTATCTTACGACCACCTCAGGTTTGACAATCGTCTAAACTAACTCATAGAATTCAGGGCAGTGCTATACTTTTACTTAAAGTTTTATTATAAAGGTTACACACAGGGCAAGATCCAGAAGGGTCCTGGATACACAGCTTCCATGCCCTCTCTCTGTGGAATCAGGACACGTCATTCTCCTGGTACATCCACGTGCTCACCAACTGAGAAACTCCAGTAGCTTCAAAACTTACTACAAAACTACAGTGATCAAAGCAATGTACTGACATAAAGGCAGACATATAGACCAATAGAATAGAACAGAGAGCCTAAAAATAAACACATACACACACACACACGTGGTCAAACGATTTCGACAAATTTCAAAAATGACAAATGACAAATGTAATGACAAATTTCGACTGTCAAGGCCAATGACAGTCCTAACACCGCATACAAAAAATTAACTCAAAATGGATCAGAGATCTGAACGTAGGAGCTAAAACTATAAAACCCTTAGAATAAAACATAGGGAAAAAGCTTCATGACATTGGGTTTGGCAGTGACTTCTTATGATGCCGAAGGCACGGCAACAAAAAAAGAAATAGACAAGCTGGACTTCATAAAAGTTGAAAGCTTTTGTGCATCAAAAGAGTCTATCAACAGAGTAAAAAGGTACAGAATGGGAGAAAATATTTGCAAATTTTGTATCTGATAAGTGATTAAAATCTAGAATAGATCAAGAACTTGGTGTCCAGAATTTTTATTGGGGTTTCATTACACAGGTATGGTTGATTACATCATTAATTGCATGATTGAACTCAATCTCCAGCCTCCCCTCCCCTCTCCAAACCTTGGGTCCAAAGTTCCAACCCTCTATTCACATGGTTTGTCTTTCTGGTGACCAGTCCCCATCCTGAAGCCATCTAGGAACCTACCATTGGGTCATCTCATTAGCAACAAAGACTCTCCCATCACGCAGAAAATTCCAAGAGTTTTTGAAGTTCTGTGCCAGGAACTGGGGACAAAGACCAGATACGTTCTTCATTATACCATGGAGGGCTTATCGTTGTCATTTAACCAAGAGCTGGCTGAGGCTGAGAGAGTAGCTTGCTCCAAGTCCAGTAGCTGGTCAGTGGCAACCATGGAACCAGAGCTCAGGTCAGGCTCAAATCTTTGGGCTTACTCCTTTTTTTTTCTTTCTTTTTTAAATATTTATTTATTTGGCTGTGCCGGGTCTTAGTTGAGGCATGCAGGATCTTTAGTTGCGGCATACATCTAGTTCCCTGACCGGGGATCCAACCCGTGCCCCTTGCAATGGAAGCCCGGAGTCTTAACCACTGGACTGCCTGCGAAGTCCCGGGTTGTTTGTTTTTTCGACATCCATCCTATTCTTGAAAGGGACCTGTAGTGACCCACAAAAGGTTAGAAAGTCTGCTTAGGTGTCAGCTATATTGTATAGATTCCAATTTCCATCTGCAAATAAAGGACAGCCACTTCAGCTCTGTGTATTAACCATGTCTTTTATTGTCTGGATTTCTGATGCTTTGACATCTGGGTCTTTGCAGGTACTGGAGAGACACCCTTCCAGGGTTAGCCAATTTCTAGAGATTGTAAACAACTCACCTGAGTGTGCTTTTTTTTTTTTTTTAATAGAATGAATTTAAATTTATTTATTTATTTATGGCTGTGTTGGGTCTTCGTTTCTGCGCGAGGCCTGTCTCTAGTTGTGGCGAGCGGGGGCCGTTCCTCATCGCGTTGCGCGGGGCTCTCACTGTCGCGACCTCTCTTGTTGCGGAGCACAGGCTCCAGACGCGCAGGCTCAGTAGCTGTGGCTCACGGGCCCAGTTGCTCCGCGGCATGTGGGATCTTCCCAGACCAGGGCTCGAACCCGTGTCCCCTGCATTGGCAGGCGGATTCTCAACCAGTGCGCCACCAGGGAAGCCCTCACCTGAGTGTGGGCTTTTTATATGCACACAGAACAATCCAGAGCCCATGCCTCCAACCACCTCCTCTATGGGGCTCTCACACTCTGGGCCCCTGAACACCTGCCCTAATCAGCCCAGGGCCAGGTACCAAACAACTAAGGCAGCCCCTATGCCCCACGGCCTCCTGAAATTACTCAAACTACCCAGTCCTAAGCTTGATCACCGTGCCTCGCCCATCCCTTCCCATGGAAACCACAGTACAGGCTCTTGCTCACATTTCTCCTCTCCGCCTCTGGTGTTTTCCCATGTGGCCTGCATGGCCCGGCGTGCCCCGTCCTCTTGGGAGCCGTGAGTCACAAACTATCTTTTCATTGGCAGTTTTCTCCTGATCTGTTGGCCTTACTATGCCTCAACTTTTCTCTTACTACGCTGTATGTTACGGCACTCCGGCTTCAGCTTTGCAGATGGGGGTGGAGGTCGGGGGCGCTGGCAGGTGCTTCTGCATGAGTCATTAACTTAACTAATGACCAACTTTGCTCATCAGCAGAGGCCGTTCTGGAGTCACCTTTGCAGACCTTTCTCAGCACCGATTTGGGTGAGTCCAGAGAGGAAATTTTCCTTGGACCTGGGTCATCTCTGCTCTGCAGAGTCCGGGAAGGCCAGAGGATGGCGCTGGTCTCTGCAAAGAGCAGCCCGGGTCAGAGGCCGCTGACATCACAGGCTAAATGGATGTTCAGGGAGAGACCCCATGACAACTGAGTTACAAGAGGCCTCCCAGAAGTTGTCTGACCTCACGGAAAAATCAATGCACCTCTTGTTTTTGTCTCCTGAAATATTTCATCGGTGATGATCCTTCCCCAGGTGACAACATATTTTATGACAGAGCGCGGCAGGCTGCTGGGCCTCTGGTGGCTTCAGACACAGCCTGACATCCTTCCCTGTCATTACTGATGAGATTCACCTGCATGGGGCTGGAAGGCGATGCTTCCTCCCTGCCCCACTAGGGAGCCTGGGAGGGAGCCCAGATGCCATAAACGCCATCCGTTTCCGGAGAAGATCCCCGCGTGGCGGTGAGAAGGCTGGAACCCTAGGATGTCAAAGCTAATGTCAGGGCACCTGGGCCCACCCGAGGGCTGGAGAGAGTCCCCCGCCCTTGCCCTTCAGCAGAGTGTCTGGAGGGGAGGAGGCCCGAGGTTGCCCGGCTAGTGAAGGAGAGGGCAGAGACCAAAATGTGAGACTTCTAGTTTCCAGTCCAGCATTTGCATTTTTTTCTGCTCTTCCACCAGCTTTTACAAAATGCCCCCCTCCCTCTTTCCCTCCCTCCCCTCTCTGCCCCACCTGCCCGCCCTCCCTCCCTTTTCACAGACAGCAGGGAGCCTTCCACAGGCCAGGTACTCCCTGGTGTTTATTTACTCAGCCCTTTTTGTAGACGGCCACCTGGGGCCTTTCAAGGGGTGAGCGGCAAGTAGGAGAGGCAGTATCTGGAGGGCCCGGAAGGCAGGAGGTCTGGAGGCGCGCTGCTCTCCTGCGGTGCTGCTTCCTGCCTCCTGTCCTTGTCCACCTCCCCCGTCTCCTGGGGAGCACCCGCCCCTCAGAGCAGGGCCTCCGGGATCCAGTCAGGGCCTGGGCCAGGAAGGGTCATCTGAGGGTTGCGACAGGCCAAGGTCAGACGGCTTCTCTCCGTCATCCCTGAGGGGAAACAAGCACAGACGCGGTCACCTGCAGGGGGCGGGGACACAGAGGGGGCTTCGGTCCTCCATCCTCGTCCTCGGGCCAGCTCCTCACCCGCCTGATGATTAGGGGCAGGGGACAGGCCACACGACCCCTCCTGGGGCTCCCTGTGCCTCAGGACACTTTGTCCTGCCTCTGAGAGGAAGGGGGGCCCCAGGAGCCTCAGTTTCCTCTTCCGTCCCTTCCAGCTGGCTGCCGCGGTCAGTCCCTCTACTGTTTGCCTGTCAGTACCAGGGGCCCGGTGAGCTGAGGCCGGGGTCCCTTCCAGCCCGGCCACGCCCCGGTTGGCAGAGCTGAGGTTCTCAGGGGGGATCCTGGACCTCCAGCTGCAGGAGCACCTTGGGGGATCGTTAAGCAGGCAGATTCCCAGGCCCTGTTCCCAATCTCGGGGCTGAAATGGCCGGGTGTGGGGCCTGGAAATCTGCAGGCCTACCAGCACCCTCTGGTGAGGCCGCAGGACCAGATGCCTCAAGGGCAGGACCCGGCGTGGAGGCAGCAGAGATGTTTGGGCAGGCAGTGCAGGCTGGGGTGCCCCTCGTTCCCTGGAGAGGAACCTCCGTTTCTCCCACAGAGTGAATCCAAGCCCATTAGCAACTGAGGCCAGAGCAGAGAAGGAGCGGGGTCGAGCTGGCCTCCACCCACGCCTCTCCCGTCTCTGCTCAGCCCCTCCCCCAGGCCGGTGGCCCTCCCAGAATGGAGATGTCACTCAGCACAGCCTGATCCCCAGAAGCCAGAACCCACCCCTTAACGGAGATGCAAATCCCTGAGCCCAGGGACTGAGCTTGGCGGAGGTTCTGGGGGTGCAGGGAGGGTGGGCTGGAGAGGCCGCCCCAACGAGGGGGCGGTGCCCGGACCGTGCCGGCTGCTTCCTCTCCACTCCATCAGGTCTGGCACATGCCAGGATGCCGGCTCCTGATCCTGGCAAAGGGAAATGAAGTTGCTGCCCCTGAGCTAATTAAGGAGGCGGGGGGGGGCGGGGGCCGGCGGCTGGCAGTTGGCAAGCAGAGCGGTTGCATCTGCCAAGTGTCCGACACGCTGCCCTCGTGCCAGGTCCGGGGGGCGGCGGTGAGAGGTGGGGGAGCGGGAATCCTCCTTGAGCAAAGCCAGCTGTTTCGAGGTCAACTCACCCTCCCCCTGCCTGCATCTGTCAACTCAGCAGACGGGGTGTCTGTCCCCATAGCCGGCACTTCCCAGGGACTTCCCGGAGGAAGGGGACCTAGGCCCCCTGCTAGAAGCTCCTGGCACATGAGAACAGCCTCCAGAGCCGTCCTGTCCAGTACGGAAATCTCTGGCCCCGTGTAGCTATTTAAACTAAAATCTGCTGCAATGAGAGGAAATGTAAGATTCGGTTCCCCCTTTGCTCTAGCCACATATCAAGAGCTGGATAGCCATAGGAGGCCGGTGGCCACCAAACTGGGCAGTGCAGATACAGGACCTTTCCATTGCCACAGAGCATTCGGTTGGCTAATCTGCAGCAACGGGCCCACCTTATGCCTGCAGCGATTGTCCTAACCATTGTTTTCACGGCAGCCTAAATCCACGTACGTTAATCTTATGGAAACTTAGGAGAAGAAGCAAGCATGCACCCTGCACTGAGACCGCCAGTCAACTGAGGCGCATTTATTGAGCCCCCGCTATGTATACATCAGGCGCTATGCAGAGCCCTGGGCTTGCTGAGCTGAGGGAGACCGTCCCCCACTCTCAGAGAGCAGGGAGCACGGATGCGTACAGCGATAATGTCACCATCGCTTCTGTGGGGCAAGGGCTGTCCTGGGGGCAAGTGTGGAAATCTATGGGCCCTGAGTTGTTTGGCCAAACCTGGGGTTCAGAGTCAGACTTCTGGATTTTTGTGAGGTGTTGCAAGGCTCTGCTCTGTTTTCTGGCAGGTTACTGAGAAGATCACCACAAAGGCTGTGTAAGGCTGTGACACGGCTTGTGCTGCAGAAAGACCCACCTTGAACTTCCCATTTAAAGTTTTCCTCTCCCGGGGCTTCCCTGGTGGCGCAGTGGTTAAGAATCCGCCTGCCAATGCAGGGGACACGGGTTCGAGCCCTGGTCCGGGAAGATCCCACATGCCTCGGAGCAGCTAAGCCCCGTGCGCCACAACTACTGAGCCTGCGCTCTAGAGGCCGCGAGCCACAGCTACTGAAGCCTGTGCACCTACAGCCCGTGCTCTGCGACAACAGAAGCCACTGCAGTGAGAAGCCCGTGCACCGCACCGAAGA
>NW_021146838.1:0-25000 GCF_002837175.3 Physeter macrocephalus
TTCTCATAATACAGATGAGGGAACCAAAGTTCAGAGAAGTTAAGCTGTCTGATCAGGGCCACACAGCTACTGAGTGAGAGGACTGGATTTCAAGTCCACACTGGACATGGAAGCTGTTGCTCTATCTACTCCAAAAAGCTATCTCCTGTGACTCAGGGCTTAGGGCACACTGGAGAGAGGTAGATGAAGGGCAAGGAGGGAGGAAGGCTGAAGGCTGGTCAAAGGTAGATTCCCATGAAGCCAAAGAAAAATTGACTCTTGGACTGTGGCTGAAAGAATCCATGAAGTTGTTCTCCCTATGATGTTTCTCTGAAACAGAGTTTATAACTTCTCACCCATGGAGGAAGTGGAGGCTGAGGACTGGACAAAATGACCCTGGCGGTCACTGAGGAGACTCATTGACATGGCCCTGACGGCATCTGTGCCTGCTGTCCTGGATGCTTCCTCCAAGGTTGGCTTGGCATTTTTAGGCCAGTCCCAGCCTGGGAAGCGTCTGGATGACCAGGTGACCAAAAAACAAGTTCCTGCCTGCCAGATGGGTACCTATGCCTCCCCTTGGCATCCTACGTGGGGCACAGCCAGTAGAGACCATGACCCATCATTGGCTGTCACTGTGAGGGTTACCTAGGGGGCCTGGCAGGGATCAGGAGGTGTCCACCCTGGAAGAGTGGGGCCTAGGGTCTGGAAGAGGTGGTCTTGGAAAAGGACAGCAATTCTGGACCATTCTGTTGTTATGTGTAAAGGTTTTCTTCCCTCTGCCAAACATGGGGACTCTTTGGCCTAGGTCACTGAGCTATTCCTGGAAGGTGGGCAGCATGCCAGTGTTCCAGGCGGGCCCTGTTCTCACTCTGTAAACAAACACAGTGGAGCCACTTCCCAGCACCCCCAGGCACCAGCAGCCCAGTGTGCTCCCAAGCCGGGCTCCCAGAGAGGTGAGGGCCAGAGAGGCAGAGACTTGGAGTCCACCCGTGGCCAACTCTTGGTGGCCCCAGATGGAGGTTCCACCACCCTTCTTTAGTCCCTTGTTAGCCCCTCACTGATGGCAATGGTCAAGGCAACTCCAGATGCAGCCTTGAGACCTGGTCTTTGGCTCTTGAACCTGGACGTAAGGATCTGTGTGAGCTTGGCCAGCCCAGGCCTGACAGGAGGGGCAGATGGACAGCCCAAGAGGAATTGGAGCCATCTCTAAGAGAGTGGGTCTCTCTTTAGCCCATAAAAACAAAAGCCAAGAGAGGATGAGAGTTGAGGCAATACATTCCGGAAGAGTCTGAGTAGCGTGAACACGACTTCCCCCTCCTAATCTAGAATACCGGCATGAGAAGCAGCCGTGTTGAGGTGAGGGCCAATCCCAGCTCACCCTTACTGGTCAGGCAGTTTACACCAGTGCTCTGAGCCTCAGTTGCCTCAGCTGTAAAGGGTCAAGTTTTTTGGGAGGAGTAATTGACATAGGTGAAGTGCTTAGCATAGCGTCTGGTGCATGGTAAGAAGTGCTCATCAATTAGGAGCAATCCTAATCCTCATCCTCTTCTTTTTTTTTTTTTTTTTTTTTGCTAGTAATTACAATTTTTATTTTGGACATGAATTTGCTTCACCTTTCTGATTTTTTCTTTAAAATAAAGCCTTTTTTGTATTCATTACTACTCATGGGCAGAAACTTGCCAACAGAGGAAACAGTAAAAAGCAGGTATAGAGCATAAAATATATTAAAACCCAGATACCATTTGCAGCATGAAATCAGTTCCAAATGTGCCTGAATATGCCTAAGGAACTCATTCCTTGGGCCTAGGAATGGGATTTTGGGCGATGCGGGACATGCATCAGGATGGCTGTCTATCTAGAGGTGACAGGATGGCAAACTAAACTAGAGGCTGTAGAGCGTAGTGGTTAACAACTTGTCTTGTGGTCAACACCAGTCTTAAGGACTGACTCACTGGGTCCAAGTCATTACTAGCTGTGTGACCTTGGGCAAGCCCTGGAACATCTGTGTGACTCAGTTTTCACATCCGTAAATGGGGAGGACCAATGACGCACCTCATAGTGCTGAATGAATTAAATGAGTTATGTGTAAAGAAAGCACATTGAGTACCAAGTGGTAAGTGCTGGCTGACATTTTCCCTTTGAATATTTGTCTAGTTCATTTTGAGGATGCAGCAGTCCGTAGCTAAAGACCAGATCTCTCAAATGCTGGGACTTTTAGCGTTGCTGCATCATCCTCTTCATCTTCATCGTCATCATCATCACCATCACCATTATCACCATCATATCATTATCAGGTACTCTAATTAGTGCATTTGGAGTCACAGTACTTAAATTTGATACAACCTCCAACATTTGGTTATTATGCGACCTTGATGAAGTTACCAGACCAGGACGAGCTTGTTTCCTAATCTCTAAAATAGGGATAATAATAATAATAATAATACTTTTCAGAAAATTGTTGGGGTAACTAAACAACTTAACATAAGAGCATCTGGCACAAGGTAGGCTCCAAAACATTTAATTGGAACGGAGACACCCTCATAAAGCTTAAGAAGTTCAGTTTTGGACCCTCCCCTCAAAGAAGTACAATTTTCTGTGGCAGGAGTCACCTCATGGGATTTATTACCTTAGGAGATGATGCAGATTAGTAACTGAGACAGGAGTATTTCAGATGCAAGCGAGGAAATCCAACCCAATCAGCTTAAGTAAACAGGGAAGCCTAGGGGGTTCAGCTGGACTTCAGGCATGTATGGATCCAGGCATTTCAACAATGGCATCAGTATACTGTCTCTCCATCTCAGGCCCTCTTTCCCGTTGTGTGACTTTTTTCTCAGGCAGGCTTGCTCCTCCTGGTGGCAAAGCTAGCCACTGTCATCATCCCACAGCTTGCTTCAGAGAAAAGAGCAATAATGCCTCTTCCTGAGCAAGTATCACATTCCTCAAAAGGACTGTTTGGGTCACATGACCACCCATGGACCACTGACCAGATCGGGTTTGGGTCACATGCCCAGCTCTGTGGCAAGGCCTGAGGGTCCTCTGATTGACAGTCCCCACTGGAATCCATGGAGGTGGGGGGACCGTTCCCATAAAGCAAAGAAGTGTGCAGTTACCAGAAGAAGGGAGAAAGCTCACTGGGCAGGCAGATGCAATCACTGTCGATTAGAGTTAAAAATCTGCTCTAGGTAAATCCCTGGATGACCTAATGCACCATTTTAATGGGCTGTTAAGGAGAGTGGGAATGCTTACAAGATTTCGTTCTATGGGTCCCTTGGTGCCCTGGCAGGGAAGGATTCATGGCTCGATACCCACTGGGCTATTTTGTCCTTGGCACACAGCTGATCCCCAGCTTGTCCCAGACCACACCCCCACCCTCACCCTGCCTTCAAGGCAGCCTCGGAGGACAGACTGCTCCCAGGAATGGAGGTGGTCCAGGAGGCATGAGGGTCTGCAGGCTGCAAATTCATACTTAGATGGGTGCCAGGAGGCAGGTGGAGTGAAATACAGATGGCCCTGAAGAGAACCCTGGACTTGGACTCAAAGCTAACGTGTGACCTTGACACACCGCTGCCTTGGGCATCCTCCTCTCTGCCAAATGAGGGGCTGGGCCAGATGATCTCTGATGTCTCTCCCAGTGCTGACATTCTGGGAGTCTATGAAAGTTATTAAATTCATGAATTGGCTTCTTTGCCTGAACAAGTCAGCTTAAAATACATGCATATTACACTAAGTATAGTTGTTCCCTTGCTGAGGAGGAAGCCTGGCATATTTACATAGTTTGAAATTGGCCGCTGCATGCAAGGTGGGGTGGGGAAGGGGGGATGGAAGGAGGAGTAACAGGTTCGGAGGCCGCCCGGCAGCAGCCACCTCTTAATGCAAGTGGGTTCTGGACAGTTCCCAGCCTGGAGTCCCAGGGCCTGTTGTTAGCAGGGAGGGGGAAGGGAGCTGCTCTGTGCTGGAGTTGGGATGTGCCAGGATCTGCTCTGGATTCTCATTCTCTCTGATCTTATTTAGTCCTGACAGCAGTCCTTGAAAGCAAGTATGACTGTGCCCATTTAACCAATGAGAAAACCAAGGACTATAGCTTGCCCAAGGTCACACAGCAAGTGAACACTGAGGTTAGAACCCAGGTCTGACTGACACCAGAATCCACGCTCTCCCTACCACACTGGGCCAGTGGAGCCTCCTCTACACACGCCCAACTCAGCCAGACTCACTGCACTTGGGCCAGTGCTGAGAGTCTTCATTCATTCATTCATTCGACCAGCATGGGTGAGCATCTGTTGTGGGCCAGGATCCGTTCTAGGGACTCTGCAATAAACAAGTCAGACATCATCTTGGACCTCCTAGAGCTTACATTCTAGTGGGAGAGTCAGAAAGTAAATAGGGGGATAAATAAATGAAACGAATTGCCAATTGTGAAAAATGCTCAGAAGAAAAGAAACAGAGTGCAGACACCAAGAATACAAGGAGCATGGCTTAGATGGGGGCTGTTTAAAAAAGACCTGCCTGTGATGACACCATCTATGCAGAGAACCAAAGGATGCCAGTGATGAAGGCTGAGCCGGCAGCTCCGGTCCCAGTCTCAGCACTTGTTAACTGTGTCACTCTGAGCAAGTCACTTACTCTCTCTGAGCTTCAGTCTCCTCATCTGTGAAAAGGAAGTAATGATATCTCCCTCGAGAAGGTGGCTGTGAGGATTGTAAACAGTGTATATAAAACACCCAGTGCAATGCCTGGCATGTAAAAGACACCCCACTTTACCTTCTGATCAGGCTGGGGGCCTGCATTACTCTTGGCAGCGAGGCTGCTTGACTGAATCCCTCTAACCCCAAAGACCACCAAGCCTGGTAGGCAGATGTAGGTACTCAGATCAGGGTTCTGGTTCCAGTCCTGGCTCTATGATGTGACTCTCGGCGGCCTTGGCAGGTCACCATGAGGTCTTGGTGAGTCCCCTTCCTGCCTTCAGGATGGCTGTGACACTGCAGGTGTAAAAGTGCTTTGAGTAGCTCTGCTTCAGTCCAGCTCTCCATCTAAACAGCTGCATGACCTCTGCAAGTTTCTTTGTCTCTGGGCCCCAGTATTCTCATCTGCCAAAGGGGAATAGCAATACCCACCTGGCCACCAGCGTGAAGCACAGAGAGATGTAGAATGTGGGGGCTCTCCAAGCCCCATGCACAGGGTTGGAAACAGAAGGTTGCCATGCTCAGCCGGGGTCTCACTCAAGCCCATGTCCCTCCAGCCGCAGGGGAAAGATGGACTAGAGACCCTTGAGAGAAGACATGCCATGGACTAAAACTGGGGCTATTCTTGAGGTGAGGCAGGGACTGAGTCTCAGGAGCTAGTTCTCCAGTGGTGTGTGAGATGGGGCAAGTGACCGGTTGAGGTCAGTGTCCTGTGTCATCCACCCCAAAGGAAAACTGGACTTGGGTGTGTGCCTGGCTCTGTACAACTGGAAGGAACGGAGGCCAACTAGCCATCTCAGGGCCCCTGCTGTGCACTAGGGAACCCTCACACCACATGTCACAGAGAAGATGGCTCTGTTTCAGAGAGGTTAAGTAACCTGCCCAGAATCACACAGGTCATAAATGAACTTGAACCTAGTTCTGTCTGATTCCCAAAGGCAGATCCTGTTTTATGGAGCCTGACGCTTATTCAATTTTCGGGGTTGGTGGTAGAGGAGAGACTCCTGAAAATAAACATTTTCTAAAACATAACATTCGGTAAGAAAGTGAATATTTGTCTAGAATGAAAAGAAAAGAAGGGCATGCAAGTGAGGGCCCTTGAAGCTTCTCTGTATACTCTCCACTGAAAACATCACAACTCTACTATTTCTTATAGAAATCCCAAGGCATCAACGCCCTGGACCTGTAGGAAATCACTTCGTCTAAGCCCTTCATTTTCCTGGAGGTGGAACTGAGGCTTGTCAGGTGGAACTAACTGGCTTTCACATGTGAAACCCCTGCCACAGAAGTGGAGAAAACATCGCTCACAGAATCAGACAGATCTGGGTCCGAGGGTCCACGCAGCCTTCTCTAGCTGGTGAGCCTCTTTGACCCTCAGTTTCTCCAACTGTTAAAAGAGGACAAAAATACCTACCTTGTCAGTGTTGAACTTCAGCTTCAAATGAAATGCTGCATTTGAAAGAGTAGTCTAAAGAGGTAAAGGACACAAGGGCACATTATAACTGCATCTTAAGGGTGTCCTGGAGACAGGAGCACATAACCACTGTCTGGGGAGATTGGCTCACCACTGCCCCGCTCGTTCCATCATCAAGCTGAGTGGAGACCCTGGGGGGAGGAGGGGGGAAGAAAGGAATGTTGGAGGGAATTGCTGGAGGAGAAGCACTTCACTCTGGGAAGCCCCTCAGCTCCATGAGGTCTTGGATCTGGGGAGAGGCCTAGGTTGGGGGGAGGAAGGTCATACGGCTCCGTTGGTAAATGATGGATCGTGGAGCCATCACTGGACTGGAGTCAGGCGCCCTGGGCTCTTGGTTTCATCAACCACTTACTATGAGTCCTGTCTCATTTCTGGGCCTAAGTCTTCCATCTGAATAATGAATGAGATGACCTCTAAGGTCCTTCCCTGCCCCTGATGTTCTATTTCTTCATAGCTGAGCCAGCACACCTAACCCCCAAGAGTAGTTTTACAACTGGGTAGAAACAAGAGATGTGTTATTCTTAGGATGGGGGGATCCCGGAGGGAAGCAGCTGTGGGCCTGATGTGAAAGCTTTGGCTGGAAATTCTCAATGTATATCCATCCCTGGGAGAGCCCTATGGACTGTGTGTGGCCTTATTTTAGAGACGTAGAAATACACCTGTGTCCTTATAAGCCCGTTTGGAGAATAGCAAGGGGGATCTCAGGGAGAAACTGAAGGCAGGTACCTCATCACACAGACTGGAGCTGTCGGTCCCTTCCAGATTCTTGCAGGAAGAGCTGGGCATTTGTGACCCTACTCGTGCCCCTGAGCAGTGAGTTCCAGGTATCCTGGGGCTGAGCCTGGGAGCCCAGGAATGCAGCCTTCTACCGATAGTGTTTCCCAGGTAAGGGGCACCTGCTTGAGTTTCTAGATCACCACTCAGGGCTCCCACCCTGCAGCTGGGTCAGCTCCCAAGGAGTCTGCTCCACAATTCATGGTCCTTCTCCTTTTCCAGGAGCCCTAGCTGTTCAAGTTCTAGCAGTATCTGTGCCCTAAATCCCATGGCCTAGGGCTGGCTTTGACCAGACTCTTCTCAGATTTCAGGTGGCCAGTGGCAGGGCCAGCCAGGCCTGCTGGATGGGACCCAGGGCGTGGTGTATGAGGCTAATGCCCTCTGACAAGCCCAGGAGCTGTCCCCCAGGGGCCAGCCAAGCTGAGGCCCAGGGCCACTCCTGCTGGCAAGGCTGGTTGGATTGATCTCATAATTAAATCAGGGCCAAGCTTGGCTGACCATCTGGGCTCTGACCCCACTTGGGCTCTGGCCCTTGGCTCCCAGGACGGGCCTGCCTCTGAGAAGGCAGGAGGTTTATGGTTGGGGTGAGGGTAGGACAGTGTGGGCTCTCATGAGAGGGATTATCTTGATTCTGTCTGTGACTAAGAAAGGTCCCCTCAACAGCGCTCACTGGCCAACAGTTAGGACTGGGGGAGGCTTGAAGGTGAGAATCCTTAGATGAACACCTTGGGTAAGTGAACTTTTGATCAGCTCATACAGATTTCTTCACCACCAGAAATGGCAGCTCCGTTATACCAGATGCTCAGGCCAAAAGCTTGGAGTCATCCTAGGCACCTTTGTTTTCTTATACTGCACATTCCATCCAGCAGCAAATCCTACTGGCTCCATCCTCACACAAAGGATATATAGGCTGGATACCTAGCTGGGCTCCAGAATCCAACTACTTCTTACCAACTCCTCTGCCGCCACCGCCAGCCATGCTCTCTTGCCTGCATTATTGCAATAGCCTTCTAACTGCTCCCCCTGTCTCCATCCTGGCCTGCTACAGTCTATTCTAAACACAGCAGCTTTTGTGATTCCAGAAAAAATGTCCAGTCAATTCTCTCCTCCACTGAAAGCCTCCCATGGCTTCTCACCTTACCCAGGGTAGAATCCAGAGTCCTTTCCATCCCTGCAAGGCCCTACATGATCCACAAGCCCCTCACTCCTCTCCATTCCCAACCTTCCTGCCTTCATGGGCTACTGCCTTGCCCCTTGTCCATTCTGCTCCAACAACTCTGGCCTCAAAGGCACACCCTCTCCTGTTGGGAACACCCTGGCCTTGCCACTCCCTGAGCCTGGAATGCTTTTCCCACATCAATCTGCATGGCTACCTCTCTGGCTTCCTCAGAGTCTTTACTTAGATCCCACCTCATCCAAGAGATCCTCCCTGCCCACTCTGTATAAAAGAGCCCCCCTACTGTCACTCTTTATCTCCTCAACCCCCATGAGGGCAGGAGCTCTGACTGTTTTGCTTACTGATGTACATTCCCTCACTAGCAAGGAAGGGGGTACAATCTTTTCATTCCTCATAAAATCAAGTGAGGTGTTGGAATAAGATAGGGGATTAATTCATGCTGCCTGAATTTGTGTGCCTCTCACTTACCTAATGCTATGGCTCTTGACTTCTTTCAAAGAAGAATGTGGCGCAGTTGGCTTGACTGGCAGTTGGCATTCCAGTTACCAATTTGCTGGGTATCCTTTAGCAAGATGCTGTCTCTCTCTGGGCCTCAATCTTCTCATTGATAAAATGAAGCAATTGGTCTAGTTGACCCCTGAGATCCTTTCCAAATCTGACCATCCAGGATTCTATTGCTCTCAGCCTCCCACCTGTCACCACACTCTTGGGAGGTAGTTGTGACAGATGATGTAAGCTCTTTTTTGTTTCCAGGTGAGCAAATTATTAACCTTTGACTGCCTTGGTTTCCTCCTCCATAAACTGGGGATAATCATGCCTGCCCAGCTGGCTAGCACACAGATGTACTGTGAGGCTTAAAGGATGAGAAATTGCTTTGGAGTCCGGGTCATAAATAAGAGGAAGACTTAGCAGCGTGGATTTTGGAGCCAGATGGTTTGTGTTCCAATCCTGGTGCTGCAAGTTATGTAAGCCTCCCTATGCCTCAGTTCCCTTGTGTGTAAAACGGGATAATTAGTGTCTACCACATACAGTAGTCATAAGGATTAAATTAGTGAGTATCTGTAAAGTGCTTAGAACAGAGCCTGGCACAGAGCAGTGCCATATAAGCATTTGCTTTTATTATTCACTCATGGAATCATTCATTCATTCTGCGATCATTTATCAAGAGCCTATTCATGTGCTATCAGTGGTTCAGGGTTCATGTCCTCCCCTTCCCTGACTCTTTCCTCCATCTTCTCCTTCTGAAGGGAGGAACGGTCTTACCATGTGAGATTTTTGACATGAGGATGGCATCTTATTTACCTCTGGTCCCCAGAACCTAGCACAGTGCCAGCCTCACACATGTGCTCCACAAATAATCACTGAGTGAATTAATGAGCTTCAGGAAAGCCCAGCACTCGTCAGCGTTCGTTAAATGCTGATTACCTGTCAGGGCCCCTGAAAGGTGCTTTTTATATAAGGCCCTTATCCCCACAACAACACCACAAGGTGGGCAGTTTCACCCCACTTTATAGATGAGGACATTGGGATTCAGTGAGCTCAAAAACCAGAGCTAGGATTCCAATGCAGACCTGCCGGCCAAGAGCTGGGGCTCTTGGCCTCATGGGGCACTTCCTGCCCCAGAACGAAAGTGCCAGGCAAATTCCAATACATATTTCATCCTCCTGGCTGCCCCATGAAGAGCATTTACCCCCGACCCCACCCGGCTTTATAAATGAGGAGACTAGGTCAGGCCACCAGAGCGAGGAAGACTAGGTAATCTCTTCACCCACTTCTTGGATCCTGAAGACACAAATTAAAGAGTGAGGCTGCAGAGAGAGTGCAGAACTCCCCCAGGCTTCCTCCCTTTCTCTCTCTCAGGAGCTGGAGCCCAAAGGAAGAAAGCTTTTTCAGGAAATTTTAATATAGCGATTGCTCATTCACACCATGCAGCCATGTGAATCCCATTGACAAAAATACCCAAGGAGGGTGATCCAATTCCATTGCACCTCGTAATCCCCAGACTTCCTGACTTTTCCCCAAGAGGCCTCATCCCTATATTTTCCTGGAGGCTCTCAGAGATCAAGAGGGTTCAAGGACAGAGTTGGGGTCCTTGGTGATTTTTGCTGCAATGTCGTTGTGAGACCCAGCTGAAGTTGACCTCACCTGGGTGCCTGTGGTATCTTATCAAGGGCACTAGACTTGGCTTTGATGCTTCCAGCTGTCTTGGATCTGAGTCCTAGAGTTGCCTCTCATTAGCTGTGTGGGTTTGGGAAGTTACTTTGCCTCTCTGAGCCTCATTTGAAAATTGAGATAGTGACAATGATCTCACAGAGTTGATGCCAGGACTAAATGAGTTAAGACAGGCAAACTGCCCAGCACAATGCCTGCATGTGGGTGCTGGTTCTCACATCTTGGTTGATTTGAATCATTTTTATTCAGTCAGCCTAATTACCCAGTTTGCACCAGGAACCCTTCTTTTTTTTTTTTTGCGGTAGGTGGGCCTCTCACTGCTGTGGCCTCTCCTGTTGCAGAGCACAGGCTCCGGACGCGCAGGCTCAGTGGCCATGGCTCACGGGCCCAGCCACTCCGCGGCATGGGGGATCTTCCTGGACCGGGGCACGAACCCGTGTCCCCTGCATCGGCAGGCGGACTCTCAACCACTGCGCCACCAGGGAAGCCCCCTTCTTTTTTTTGATTCAATAGCTTTAGATAATATAGGCTACAAAGGTTAAGGCCTGCAGGAGGTTAGGCTAAGAAGGATAAAGCAGGTCCTCGGACTTTGTGATGATTTGCCTGACTATGAGTGTGTAAGTGCATGTGCATCCTTGCATGTCTATTTCCCCACAGGTGGTTCTGTCCCCATGTCACCCTTTGAGAGCTCCTCCATTCAGGCACAGCCACCATCTCAAGCATCTTGGCTAGGAGGGCGCACCAGGAGCAGTTAGAGAAGGGGTGGGGTGGGGGTGGCACAGTGTGGCTAAGGGGTCTGGCCCCAGCTCGAGTAAGGATGCTGGGCATGCCAAGGCCTGGAAGGATGGCGTCTGTTGCCTGCTGCCTTGGCTACTTAGATAATCTGGGGCTGAAATGGGGAGTGAGACAATTCTTCCTGGGGTTGGTGCCTTTCCCCATCCCACAGACCCCTGATGCCATGTCTCAGGGCTCAGTTTGACAGGGCTTAGAGAGAAGACTGAGGCCATTCCCATCCTGGCTCACCCAGGCTGGGTGGGCTATTTTGATTGTATCAAGGCTCCTTAAGGCAGATGAGGTTTTTTGTTTGTCTTCTTGTAAGACTCATCTATGTGCCCTCAACCTCATGAGGAAGAAGGTGGTGGTGGTGGAAGGACTAACATCTATCGTTAGTCATACTTCTACGAGTATGGGCTTTGCACTCACAAAGGCTCTGCTGCTTATCAGCTGTGTGACCTTGGGCTAGTTATATAACCTCTCTGAGCTTTGGTTTCCTAATCTGTAAAATATAGATAATTACTCACCTCACAGGACTGTCGTGAGAACTAAGTGACATAATGCGTGTGAAGCATTTAGCAGAGTATCTGGCACAAAGTAAGCCCTTGACACATACAGCATAATATATATATATATATATATATATATATACGTATATATATATATATACACATATATATATTATGCTGTATGTGTCAAGGGCTTACTTTGTGCCAGATACTCTGCTAAATGCTTCACACGCATTATGTCACTTAGTTCTCACGACAGTCCTGTGAGGTGAGTAATTATCTATATTTTACAGATTAGGAAACCAAAGCTCAGAGAGGTTATATAACTAGCCCAAGGTCACACAGCTGATAAGCAGCAGAGCCTTTGTGAGTGCAAAGCCCATACTCGTAGAAGTATGACTAACGATAGATGTTAGTCCTTCCACCACCACCACCTTCTTCCTCATGAGGTTGAGGGCACATAGATGAGTCTTACAAGAAGACAAACAAAAAACCTCATCTGCCTTAAGGAGCCTTGATACAATCAAAATAGCCCACCCAGCCTGGGTGAGCCAGGATGGGAATGGCCTCAGTCTTCTCTCTAAGCCCTGTCAAACTGAGCCCTGAGACATGGCATCAGGGGTCTGTGGGATGGGGAAAGGCACCAACCCCAGGAAGAATTGTCTCACTCCCCATTTCAGCCCCAGATTATCTAAGTAGCCAAGGCAGCAGGCAACAGACGCCATCCTTCCAGGCCTTGGCATGCCCAGCATCCTTACTCGAGCTGGGGCCAGACCCCTTAGCCACACTGTGCCACCCCCACCCCACCCCTTCTCTAACTGCTCCTGGTGCGCCCTCCTAGCCAAGATGCTTGAGATGGTGGCTGTGCCTGAATGGAGGAGCTCTCAAAGGGTGACATGGGGACAGAACCACCTGTGGGGAAATAGACATGCAAGGATGCACATGCACTTACACACTCATAGTCAGGCAAATCATCACAAAGTCCGAGGACCTGCTTTATCCTTCTTAGCCTAACCTCCTGCAGGCCTTAACCTTTGTAGCCTATATTATCTAAAGCTATTGAATCAAAAAAAAGAAGGGGGCTTCCCTGGTGGCGCAGTGGTTGAGAGTCCGCCTGCCGATGCAGGGGACACGGGTTCGTGCCCCGGTCCAGGAAGATCCCCCATGCCGCGGAGTGGCTGGGCCCGTGAGCCATGGCCACTGAGCCTGCGCGTCCGGAGCCTGTGCTCTGCAACAGGAGAGGCCACAGCAGTGAGAGGCCCACCTACCGCAAAAAAAAAAAAAGAAGGGTTCCTGGTGCAAACTGGGTAATTAGGCTGACTGAATAAAAATGATTCAAATCAACCAAGATGTGAGAACCAGCACCCACATGCAGGCATTGTGCTGGGCAGTTTGCCTGTCTTAACTCATTTAGTCCTGGCATCAACTCTGTGAGATCATTGTCACTATCTCAATTTTCAAATGAGGCTCAGAGAGGCAAAGTAACTTCCCAAACCCACACAGCTAATGAGAGGCAACTCTAGGACTCAGATCCAAGACAGCTGGAAGCATCAAAGCCAAGTCTAGTGCCCTTGATAAGATACCACAGGCACCCAGGTGAGGTCAACTTCAGCTGGGTCTCACAACGACATTGCAGCAAAAATCACCAAGGACCCCAACTCTGTCCTTGAACCCTCTTGATCTCTGAGAGCCTCCAGGAAAATATAGGGATGAGGCCTCTTGGGGAAAAGTCAGGAAGTCTGGGGATTACGAGGTGCAATGGAATTGGATCACCCTCCTTGGGTATTTTTGTCAATGGGATTCACATGGCTGCATGGTGTGAATGAGCAATCGCTATATTAAAATTTCCTGAAAAAGCTTTCTTCCTTTGGGCTCCAGCTCCTGAGAGAGAGAAAGGGAGGAAGCCTGGGGGAGTTCTGCACTCTCTCTGCAGCCTCACTCTTTAATTTGTGTCTTCAGGATCCAAGAAGTGGGTGAAGAGATTACCTAGTCTTCCTCGCTCTGGTGGCCTGACCTAGTCTCCTCATTTATAAAGCCGGGTGGGGTCGGGGGTAAATGCTCTTCATGGGGCAGCCAGGAGGATGAAATATGTATTGGAATTTGCCTGGCACTTTCGTTCTGGGGCAGGAAGTGCCCCATGAGGCCACAGAGTATCTGGCACAAAGTAAGCCCTTGACACATACAGCATAATATATATATATATATATATATATATATACATATATATATATATATACACACGTATATATATATATATATATATATATATATACACATAAACTTTTTTGAAAAAAAAATTCACGACAACCCTGTGAGGTACTCATTTTAACCTCAGCCTGAGACAGAAAAAAAAGCTTAGAAATGTAACCTCCCTTGTCAAGGTCACATAGATAATATAGTCTACTACGCACTAGAGCCACGAATGGAGCCCAACCCTGACTCCAACGCCCAGCATTTCCCAAAACACCAAGATCTTCTCAGGCTCAGAATTTGGGAAACCTATAGGAACGCTTTAGACACTAGTCCCTTGGGATATGAGAAGAGTTTGGCCCGGGGGCTGGTATGGGGTTGGGCAGGCTTTGTTTGGAGGGCATCCTCTCTGGGACCTGTGGGAGTGTGTGCTGGGGACAGGGCATTAGGAGATGTGTGGCACCTTCACTGTGGACCATTTGAGTCAGGTGACTCAGACCACCTAAAGGCCAGTCTGACCCAGAAGTAGGATTAGAGGTCTCTTATAAACCCAGAGAGATACAAGAGAAAGGGGATCCTAGGGTATAGCCATATCTTTGCTGTCCCAATGGCCCGGATATCTCGGACACCATGGTGACTATGTGATATAGATATTCATTCCTTCAGTGAATATTCATTGTGCCTGGCACTATGTCAGATGCTGGGGATTCAGAGATTGCAAGATACTTGAAGATGCCTGCTTTAGACGTAGACAATGAACTTGAGGACATCGGGAGGAGGAAGGGTAAGCTGGGATGAAGTGAGAGAGTGGCATGGACTTATATATACTACCAAACATAAAATAGATAGCTAGTGGGAAGCAGCTGCATAGCACAGGGAGATCAGCTCGGTGCTTTGTGACCACCTAGAGGGGTGGGATAGGGAGGGTGGGAGGGAGACGCAAGAGGGAGGAGATATGGGGATATATGTATATGTATAGCAGATTCACTTTGTTATAAAGCAGAAACTAACACACCATTGTAAAGCAATTGTACTCCAATAAAGATGCTAAAAAAAAAAGATGCCTGCTGTAGTCTGGGAGAGAGAAGGCACCACACGCCACTGAAACAGAGTGGCTGTGGTTTTACTTCTCACACGGTTGTTGGTGGCTCCCCAGATGACAGTGAATAGAGTGTAACTTTTCCATCAGAACAGACCTCAGGAAGGGCAGATTTTCCTGGGTACAGGAATCCCTGCAGATGGGAGATTCTCCTCCTAACTTCACGATAATCCATTAAGCGTGGAGCCCTGGAAGAGATGTTCAGGTTGGAAGAGATACAGGGCCGAAGACCCTTCATTTCTCTGGGTAAGCCAATGATTTGTGGGTGTATTTACTGCCTTGAGTGAGGGGTGGGTCTAAGTGAAAAGAAGGGAGAGGATAATCAGAGCTGAGAAGTCAGATTCAAAAATGCCCCAGTCCTTGGAGCAAAGAGATACAGACTTGCCTTGTTTACATATCATTTCAATAGCACTAATTTCACATCAAAATATGCGGTCCTTTCCTTACTGCTGTGCTAAACCCGACTGGGAAAACTTCAGGTCTGGATCCCGAGGCCTGAGGCCCAGGCACAGCTGCTGCAAAGGGGACAGATTAATGGAAAGAGATGTCCCAGGAGCCTGTCTGGCTCTGAGTCGGCCACTAACTCACTGCAGGTGAATTTCTGTCTTGACCTAGAAGACCCACAAGGGCAGAGGATCCTAAGCACCAAGCGCAAATATATTTTTTAAATAAATGAATTTTTTGAATAAGTGAAAATGCCTCTGGGAAAATCACTTTTCCTTCCTGGACATTTGGGAGAAGGTGAGGGGTCTAAGTTTGACTAATTGTTCTAAGTTTGGGGGCCTTGGACAACTGGGGCACTCTCCATGGAAAGATGACCATACCACAGTGTGTTGTATGCAGTTTCAGGAGTTTTCTAGAGCCTTTGACGTTAATTCTTGTACCTCTTAGCCCAGATGAGGAACCCCTGGACCCGAAGAGTTTGAAACTCCTTTAACTTTTACATCTCAGTTTTCTTAGAATCCTGGGCCATTTGGAGCTTTCCAGAGGGGGAATCCAAGAGAGAGGAAGCATTTGCTATTGTTATTGGGCTCCCAATAAGTGCCAGGCACACTCGTTTAACCTTCAGAAGATAAGGTAGGGATCAGGATTCCTTTATAGAGATGAGGAACTGAGGCTCAGGAAGTGACGTAGTATGCCTGGGTCTCAGAGCTGGTGAGCGATGGAGCTGAGATTCAAACCCAAGCCTTTGGCTCTAGAGCCTCTCTCTCTGGGCTTAATTTAACTTCTCAGTTGTTCTAACGCTGCTTTGCTCCTCCAGTCCACCACACTGGCCCCAGGACTACGTGGGCTGTCCCCCCTCATTACACACCCCCCACCGAGAACCTCTCTTCGTTGGGAGGAACCAGCTGGGCAAAGCCGGGGGTCCCAGGCTTTGTGGTGGGGTGTACACAGGGCAGGTGCCACAGGCCTGGGAGGGAAGGGCCCAGTGTGCTCAAGTGGCAGGCCTGGTCTACACTTGAACTAAATGAGCCCCCGTTCTAAGGCAGAGAGAAGGATGGGAACCTTGATGTTGTAGCTTCCACACATCCCCGCTCCCCTTCACTTTCCCCTTGATGTATTTACCTAACAAAATCTAAACACTCGCGGATGGACAAAACCCTCCCCAACTGCCAGCTCTCAGCTCCTTGGAGGCGGGAGTTCCCCGTCCAGCAGGAGGAACTGACCTTGGGAGCCTGATTCAGCGTCCTATTTCCTTGGGGCAAGGAGCCCCGCCCCCCCACCTCTAGTCTGCTTGGGGCTGGTCTGCAGACATCGAGAGCTCCTTTGGGCACTTCGCACTCCCACTCCATGCTGGACGAAATGCCCCCTGGGCAAGAGTGCCAGCAGCAGCCGTTGTCCCAAATGGTTCTCCTTCCTTCATCACCACCTCCCTTGTCACCTCAGTACCCGCTTCCCTGAACAAAGCTTTCTGAAGCTGAGATCGGGAGGGAGCTGGAGGACCAGCTGCTTCAGCTGGCCAGTTTCCCAGGGGCAGAGTGTGGCAGACTGGAAGGGGTATAACTGGAGATCATTAATGAGAGACTTGGTGTGGGGGGGTGCAATGTGCTTGCTGGTGGCTGCTGAGGGCAAGGACTTGTCCCACCCACACCGTGGCCACTTTTGAGCCATCTGAATGCTGGGGAGTCCAGCTATGGACCAGGATAGCCCTCAGAGGAAATGCCTCAGCAGTGTGTGGGTGTGTGAATATCAGAATCTTCTCCAAGGAGGCGCCACTGCATGGCTGGAGAACCAGGCCCCTCCTCCTTGGGAGGCACTGGCTCGAATGGGCAGCGATTAGGGTGGGTTTGAGGAAAGGGCCTGCAAAGGGGGCGGGTGCGGCTGGAGTTCAGTGACTCCCAGGGGTCTGACCGCCTTTGGTTTTCAAACCGGGTCCCCCTGCCCCACACATCCCCCGCTCCACAAAAGACAGAAGAAGCACACGTGCAATGGGGGAGGAATCTCAAACCCACCCTTACCCTCCCATCCACATCCTCTGCTTTATGTGCGCTGAGCTCTCAGGATGAGCAGGTGGGCACACGGTCTGGGTGGTCCCCGATGCATCCAGGAGAGCCCTCTCCTGTCCTGCTCTGGTCTCCGGATGGGCCCTCATGGCTGCAGAGACTGGACTGAGAGTGAGGCAAGTGCGCGTGCATGTTGGAGAGGTGGTAATCTAGTCGGGCAGAGAGAAGGCGGAAACGATCAGGGTCTGTCAAAAATTTTATTTGCTTTTTCATTTCACACAGAATGATGTTAAAATAAATCCTCAGTAATATATATTTATATACTTATTTACTTGTGTTGATATTTACAGAAGACTGTGGAGCTCCATGAAGTCTATGTACACCTATGATCAGGTGGACAGGCAATGTTCATTGAGGCACGTATGTACACATATATGTATAACCTATGTACAAATATCAGACCCTACTGACACAGGAACTCTCAGCTGCAGAAGTCCTGGGCGGGGCAGTGTTGGTGGGGCTGAAAGCTTCCAGAATATGTCAGCAAGAATGATAATACCTATACATCCTGTGCAATGTGGTTATAGCTGGTGTCTAAATTTTCATGAAGCAAACAAATAGTTAAATGACTCCCAACTCCCATGAGTCTTCCCCACAAGTCCTGCTCCGCCTCCAGCTCCCATTGGTCCCCAGCCTCTTATCACCATGGAGACCCCGGTTCCCTTTTGGCATCATCCTTACGGAGCTTTACCATCAGCCTTGGAGTTCCTTCTCCTGTTGATCCCAGGGAGGCTTATTTATCTGCCTCTCCTTTTTGAGTTTTCAGAAATTATTAGAGCTAGGACACGGAGCGCAGCTGTGGAGCCATGCCTGAGCAGCGAGGAAGCCAGTGCAAACCCTAATTAGAATCTGTGCTGTGTGAGGCTAAGTGAGCGGCCATTTCCACATTTTATATATATGTGCGTGTAATATATAAATCTCCAGAGACAGCCTATATAAGCACATAAGCACACAGGTCTAGAAAAGGAAAAAGCATCGTGCACTCATGAGCTTTACAGCTGTGTCCCTGATGAAAACTAGAGAATCCTCCTTGATTGCTGGCACCATTAATCCTGACTGTTCCAAGATTACCCTTAGTGGAGCAAGGGGTGCAGGGATGCAGAAACCCAGTCAGAGGCCAATTTGGCCCGGGCACTGCTTGCTCAGCAGGCTGGAGCTCGATCATGGGACTTTCCAGCTTCCCGGGGCCCTTCAAATGAAGGAATCATCCAAGCACGACAACAAAGGGAAACTGGGTCGCTGGATCCCACGTGAAGGCAGAACTGGGGCAAGCACGGAGCATGTTCAGACCCTCCGGAGTTGACACTCACCCTCGCCAAAGCCAGCCAGGCTACTCTCCGTGCTTTTCTCTCTTACTTCTTAGCCTGTGGCAGCTTGCTCCATTCCAGCCCTACCTGGCATGTCACAGTCCTCGCCCTGTACTTCACAAGCTAAAAAGGCAGGCGTGTCAGCAGCTCACATGGAAATTGGTAGTGAAGTGAGCCCCTGAATATCCTCTTCCTCCCAGCTCCTTCTCCTGCCCTCTCTAGCAGCCCAGAGTGTTTATGTGCTCATACAAAGTGAGTGTCTGGGGAATCATTTTCAAGGAGAAGCAGGGCTTCCAGCCCTCTCAAGAAGACAGAGAACAGACCCAGGACTGAGTCCTCTGAGTAGCTACCAAAGGTCCTAGCGCACTGCCGCATTTACACCGCCCTCAATTACCTAGATGTTGCAGCTGCTGTCCACATTATTATGTAATTACACCTGCCCTGTGCATCTGTCGGTGGAATGATGCAGGCATTTCTCAACTGCAAACTCATCTGGAACATATCTGACTATTTTAGGAGTGCAGGGGAGCACAGAAAGTTCTATTCGTTTCCTTGCTGAGGTTCAGGAAGTGTAAGAAGGGGCCATCAGGACAGGCTGCCTCAGTTGCTCCAGTTTACCAGCTGGCCACGCTAAGTCTGGTTTATGGGCTTCTATTTTCTGATTGCTGCCAACTTGGCCAGACCAGAGGGCTGCTGGGAATGTTGGGAAAGGGCAAGTACCCCTGCATCACCTCACTTGCGTCAGATACCAGGAGCCCTTCTCACCCCTGTCTAGGTACACACAGTCAAATGCAGGAGGTGAGGCTGGAAGTATCTCCCATGGGTCTAACACACTGCCAGGGAGATGGAGAATGACAGCACGGTTCAGCTCAGACCCAGCTGTTTCTCCAAAGAGGCAGCTGAATTATGGGTGCTCTACTGCCTACACCGCAACCTAGATTTGGCCAGAATCAACAAGAGGATGGGTCTGTTAGTTCCATTGGTTGCTACACATCTCGCCTTCCACGGGGCAGAGATGTTCTTTAGCTCCTCATTAAAAACGTTACTTTCAGATCTCATGAAATTCCAGCCTAGGTTACCACCAATGACAAAGAGAGAGGGAAACAGATATGTCCTTTGCCAGGTCTTCGAGCTTTCCCCTCCCACGGAGCTACAAAGTTTGGAATAACTTTTCTGGTCCTCAGTGATGAGGTTACAGCCAATCAGGGAAGACAGAACAAAGAATAAAGCACCTGGCCTTTAGATCAGACTTCCCTTTTATCCCTGAGTCAGGCAGCCACATGGGAGGGAAGGGAAAGATGCTGGAGCCTGATCTTTTGTTATGAAAGAACTACTTTCTAGAGAGGTCCCTACACAGGAGAAAAAGAGCTGAACTGGAGATATGGTGAGAATGCAAAGGAAGGTCATTTTAAAAATTCAAATAAATGCAGTTTATTTCTTGGGTTGCCAAATGTATTCGACATTAGTGAAGCTAAGGGGATCGGTCAGTGTATAACTGTATAACTTTTGAATCAATGGTATACATATATACATATACTATACAAATATATACACAGATATATGTATATATGGAAAACCTGTGATAACTCAGGACCAAGTAACCAAAACCTCGACTCATGAGAATTATGTTTTCTTACTATAATTTCAGTAGAAAGAGGCAAATGATAGTAAGGGCATTATCTGATGAGTCCAAATAGCCAACCTCCAGGGATGTCTGGCAGCCAGCAGACATTCAGCCTATTTCTTTGGTCTTCTCCACCCACACTCTGTACAACAAGCACTGAGGTTGAGAATGTTGACCCTGAGAAATGCAAGGTCTTCTGTCATCTTCAAACATTTTACTTACTAAGGCAGGAAAGTTTATACTAACAGACTTAGGGAAGGTTTTTTTTTTTTTTTTTTTTTTTTTTCCATAACAAAGGTTGAACCAAAACACGTTTTCCCATTCCCACCCAAAAAACCATAATTGTAAAGCCATCCGGACGGCTCCCTTCCCTGAGCATTTCCCCATCAGTTAACTGAGGTTTTGCTGTATATGCATGTATACAGCAAGGCAGATTGAAAAGGAATGGGATGGGACCCTGGCGTTGCCAGCCTTCCCTGATTGTCCAGTCTGAAAATTCAACCGCACAGATTTTTTTCAGGAAAGGAGACTCTTCTAAAGTCCCCAGTTACGTGTGCAAATATTTGTGCAACAGTACACTATCTTGGGTGGGGTTTTTGTTTCACTACTGTCATGTCCTAACCACCCACAAACACTATCCCTGGAGACCTCTGCCCACAAACACTTGCTTCCCTCCACAGCTCTCATGGCATCCCTTTGGTCAAGCAAGTCAGCTTGTTTTGAAGGACAGCCAGAGGGCAATTCCCCAAATCTGCCCAGGCTACCCATCCCAGGTGCAAACCTCCAGGCCACATTCCTCCAGCATCCATCTCCCAGGGGAGGGGAGGGAGGAAAAAAAAGGGATCAAGTAATGGCTTTTAGTGCATGGAAATGATCTTCTGTAATGGCTCAGGATGCTTTATTCTTATCTATTGGTAAGCGCTTTCCTGCAGGCTTCCATTACACCCTGCCAGTCTGACCGTAAGTCCACGAGATGGGCTGGTGTGAGGTCACTCAAACTCAAGGTTTCAGTGCCTAGAGGTTGTGAGAATGCCATGTGAGAGCAGGTAGAAGGGGCAGGTGGCAGGGAGAGAGGGAAGGAGATGCACACGGAGACAGAGAGAGGTGCACACGGGGAAGAGTCAGAGTGACAAAGAAAGCCTTCTCCCGACCTTCCTTGTGCAGATTGAACGAGGTGTATGTTTACATTCCAAAGGAGGGTCAGAGCCTCAGAGGGCAGGGGTCATGTGACCATGTGGGAAGAAGAGGGAACTACAGAGACGGTGAACTAATGCCCAGAAGCCAAGGGCATTATCTGAGAATCCAGGTACTATCAATTTTCAGTCCTGAGAACAAGATTTTGAAATAACTATTGCTAAAGAAAACAGTCACTATTTAGTTTATTGCACTTTTCCTCTTTAAAAAATAAATTATGAGAGATGGAGCTGAACTTTGGTGGGAAAGGAAGCAGAAAGAAGGGAAAAGTGAACTAGGTCTGTTTGAGGAAGAGACCCATCCCAGCTTGTCAGGGATCCCTTACCTCCACCTGTCCCTACTTGCTGCTTTGATGAGAGAACAGGGCTGGTCTCAACAAGGGCCAAGTCTGAGGATCAAGATAATGGTCACATTAGCCATTTGGACACCTCCGAGCATCCAGCGCTCTGCTAGTTGGCTCAGGTGGCTAATGATGTTAATGAGGTTGTCACGGGTTCAAACCTGGCAATGGACACTTTGCCAAGGCTGGGCAAGCCTCCATTGTGTAACCAAGGAGCACCCTGGAAATTACACCCTATGTAGACCAGCCCTCTCAGACCAGGCAGCCATCACCCAGATGGAGGCTGTTATGACAATGGGCCCCAGAAGAGCCAGAGCTGGAGCAGGGTTCACCATCCCCACCCCGGGTAAACAATTCAAAGCAGTGTACCCCTCCCACCCGCCATGGGGGATTCTGGTGCTACCCTCATATGCAATTTGCAAACTGTCCTAGAGTTTCCTTTGGGGAAAGTCAGCCTCCACCTCTCTTCTCTGCTACTGTTGGCAGCACTGAACCCCCAGCCTGCCCTCTCTCAACATGGCGTGGCACTGATATTTTATGGTTGACCATGATTAAGGAAGTTGGCCAAAGACCTCACTACAATGGAGTGAGAGATCCAGGGAGGGCAGACAGGACAAGCTCATCCTGCAGCCCTCTCTACACGGGGTGGCCACATGAGCGCCCAGGCTGGAGGCTCAGGCCAACAAAGCTTTCCTGGGAGCCCTTTCCACACCAGACCAATGGAGTCTGGAGGCACACTCCCTTGGGGCCCCCTTTCAGGGCTAACCTCCTGGTTTCATGCCTACTCCATCCTCGGAGGCCCAGCTGAGAGAAGCTTCGGGAAGCACAGTGCCTTCATTATGACCTTAGGTACATTTCAGCTCCTGAAAAGTTAATTCTGAAACATGACTAGCTCAGGTACTCTTTCTTCCTGACAACCTCTCCACCTCTCCTGGACTTCTTTCTCTGTAGACTCCTGAGAACTCCAACTTCCTTGAAAGTTTGAGCCCATAGAGGCACCTGCTGAAGCTAAAGGGAAAACTGGTATCCTGACTTGAAAACACTTGAAAGGCCCAGCATGTTGCACTGAATGTGCAGATTTGGACCCACACGCCCATTCCCCGTGGCTGTTGCTTCCTCCATGGAGACTGGGAGCTTGACCATCTTTAGGAGGGAAGCGTGGGGCACATCCTGGATGGTCGCAGGAGTAGAGACCTGATCTGATGCCTGACTTCAACCCCCCAACTTCCATCTGAGGTGAAGCCTTTGCTAAAATGCACCCAGCTCTCAGCTAGTCCTACCAGTGGGAAGAGCCATCTCTGTGTGTAACCCGAAACAGCGAGTAATCTTACAAAGCATTTCAATCTGGCCTTAGAATATAGGACACAAATCAGGCCTTCTGAAAAAAAGATGCTGTTTGCTTGTGTAACATTAGGTTTCAGTCCTTAATCAGGTTTTACTTAAGCTGAATTGGTGTGTGTTTCCTCACGGTACAGCCATTGGATGGGAGGCAAGGCAACCAGGTAGAGCCGGGGCAGGGGAAAGAAGCCTGCCTGGCATTGCACACCCATAGAGGGGACTCAGGAGTTGACTCCATTGGGCTTATGCCCAAGAGCAAGTGAGATGCTACAAGCAAGTAAAGGTGACTCATTTTAAGAGACAAGTCTATATATGGCCTCGACTTTCTGACTGAGCCCCTGCAAAGCCACTGGGGATGGAGGGGCGATAAGGTCTGAGGGCTGAGGGAATGTTGGGAGAATCCTCACTCTGGTTCTGGGCCTACGACCCTGCAGTTTCTTGAGCCACCACAGCTTTCAAGAGGATGGGGTTGAATCTAGAGATCCCAGGGGTTGGGAGCAGGGGAGACTGGGCTATTGGGTTGTCTGTGTGGACTTGCTTTGAAAGAAAGGACAGGGCCAGGAGGTGTATATTAATGGACTGTCAGCTGTCCCAGGTCCTTCCATAGTTGGCACCAGGGTTTCTGGTGGGAGGAAGGTGAACAGGTAGAAACCCTATGAGATTCCCAGTCTTAATCAGAGATCTGCTTGACAATGGTGGCCCATATTTTGCTTTAAACCTTGAGATTATTTTTCTGAAATCTAGGAGTGAGGCGGGGGAAAAGACTAGAGAAAGAGATTTCCTGAAGGATGTTGAGGGGGAGAGATGCAGGTAGGAAAAGATGATTAAATCTGATCTTTTGGGCTTCCCTGGTGGCGCAGTGGTTGAGAGTCCGCCTGCCGATGCAGGGGACGCGGGTTCGTGTCCCAGTCCGGGAGGATCCCACATGCCGCGGAGCGGCTAGGCCCGTGAGCCATGGCCGCTGTGCCTGCGCGACCGGAGCCTGTGCTCTGCAACGGGAGAGGCCACAGCAGTGAGAGGCCCGTGTAAAAAAGAAATCTGATCTTTTGTTTATGCCTATTAATTTATAGCTATGGGGGCAGAACAATGGATCTGAGTATATGTACACGTTTCATGTGTGGCGTGTGTGTGTGTTCTTGGGTGTGTTCTTGGGTGTGTGTGCTGTATTTTGTGTGCGTAATATGAATAAATGTAAGAGGCCCATGTAAAAAAGAAATCTGATCTTTTGTTTATGCCTATTAATTTATAGCTATGGGGGCAGAACAATGGATCTGAGTATATGTACACGTTTCATGTGTGGCGTGTGTGTGTGTTCTTGGGTGTGTTCTTGGGTGTGTGTGCTGTATTTTGTGTGCGTAATATGAATAAATGTATTGTGTCTATAAACTGAGTTCGTATTTTGTGTGCAGAAATAATAGTCAAGTATCTTTTGTGTATTCTGTATGTATACCCATGTGTCCATGTAGTTTTTGTGTATTTTGCATCTGAGTTGCAGGTTTGTACATGGTGTATGTAGGTATTTGTATATGTTCTGTATTGGTAAGTACATTCCATGTCTGTGCTGAGTGTGCATATTTTGGATATAAGTATAACCGTATATCTTTTGAGTGCCCTTTTCATTAATTTGGTCTCCGTGTATTTTGCATGTGTGGTGCATGTTTTTTATTAGTGTTTGGCAACAATGTAGATCTGTTTCGTGATGGGTGTGCATGTCTGTGTGCCGGTGTGGGTGAACATTTTATAGTCCCAGGTCAAGGACACTGGGATAAAATAGCTACCCCATAACCTAGGCCTTAGGTATAGGTTGTTTTACCATCTATTTTCCCAAGGTCTGCGTCCCTCCACCCTATGTCTTGGAAATGC